>NC_056731.1:1576065940-1576168440 GCF_019279795.1 Protopterus annectens | reverse complement strand
GGAAGGTACTACTGCACCAGGTTTCAGAACAGTACTACCTTAGGACACATGTAGTGCAGGGGCTGCAGAGGCAGTGCTGCCAGAATGGCTCCCAGACATGCTGGGCATTGATGCTGGAGCTAGTGGAGCACGGGCAGGTTGATCCACTGGGGCTGGCCAACCATACAGTGCTGAGTAGCATTTAATGATGTGGTACATATGGATGACATGTTGACATTTTGACGACACATAATAGAAAATAATAAAAAAAGAGAGATAAGGGTTGGAGTGAGAGAAACAAAAAAGATAAAATCAGTACTATCATATGTGGACTTACAATGCATTAATACAATTATACAACTCTTATCTGAAGTATTACATTTAAGTATATGCCCTAACAGATACACACTACACTACAGATTGCTGAAAGTAATTCTTGAAATGTACATATATGGCACATATGCATGCTACAATTATACAGATTATAGTTTACGGCAGGGCATTTGTGCCACCGAAACAGAGTTTTCAATTTAATGTAATTATTGAAGAAATAACAGTATTGTATAGTTTGTGAATTTTGGTACTTGAACCCACAACCTCTGACTGCAGTCTAATATTGGACTCCCACAACTGGTCTGTGGTACAAACTAATGCATGCATACTTGCTTTCACTATTGGGATATGCATGCTTGATTTGATACAACTCTATAAAAGACCAAAAAGCTATCTTTAACTTTTAAAGCAACAATGCCATATCTGTTCTGCTTTATATATACAGCTTGCTTCTTTCAGTCTCTCCAGTCAAGCAACATGAGCCTGCCAATTGAACCCACGTTTGGAGCAAACTGGGGAAAGAACAGAAGAGCATTATGCATACCAGTCTTGCCTATATTTAGCTTTCCAAAGTCTTACAAGTACTCTCTTATTGTCATACTTACACAGCTGTGGGATATCTGCAGTCTCAGTCGCATTCAACCAGTGGTTGAGAGTACCCTTCTTTTGCATGTGTAGGTCATTAAAAATGATGCCTACACTATTTTCCAGTGCACTGAATACCAGTGGCAGTGGATACTGCCTGGGCACACTATTCCATGCCTCAGACTTGTACTGTGAGCCAGAATAGTCCCCCTGCAGAAACCTTTGGCTATGGTGCTTTACCAGGAGTCCAATAAATATCCTGGACTCCTGGATACCCCAAATCTGTGCCCTAAACTTGGCACCTTCCTCTCTAATGCCAGCTATGCGTACCAGCCAAACGACAGGAATGCAAACTGATACTTTCCCGACAATTCCAGTTATTGCATTTACTTGTAGCATGTAAACCTGAGCAATGATGCCAATTGCATTTACACAATATTAAGGAGAGCACAGCGGTGTCAAGTAGGGAGGAATTAAATAATTAAAACTGGAAGGTTAATCTGACACTTGGCCTTAATTTGAGGGGTGTCTACTGATGTAACCTGGAAATATATATTGGAAATTGGAAGCCAACTGTTAGATGAGTTAAGTTTGCAGACATGCAATGGGGGTATAAATGTAATGACCTGACACATTTGTTTTTGCCTTTGTACATTGAGGGAACTTGATTTTTACACTGTGGGATTCAAACCTAGACATAAGGGACAAAACATTTTCTTCCACAACATTAGTTTTCCATCTTTGCCACAGATGTGCAGTTGCGACATAGTCTGGAATCATACATAAATACAGGTGACAGTTTGAGCCGTTACACGTGTATGTGTGTGACCTGACAAGGTAATTATATATAGATCCAGTTGTGTATGTGTCTTATGTAATTGTGAAGCCTATGCAAGTCCAGATAGCAGAATTATACTTACAGAAAAATAGTAGACAGTATATCCTAGGTCAAACATCTGAACACACAATAATGGTGTCTCATCCCTCATACATATAACTCATATCAGCTCCACTATCTAAAGTGTTATAAGCGAGACTGAATATAATGGGAAGTGGAACAACAGTAAAAGTGCATGGACTATGTTGTATTCGAACTCACGACCATTTGTATGGCAGTCCTACACTTACACCTGTTGTCACAAGAATGTTGAAACACTTTTTCAGTTCACGGCTATAAACTGCACTGTTACAACAGTAAAAATAGGTTGCACACCCTGTACTAGATCTCAGGACCATCTATACTCCAAACTTACACTTACACCTGCTGCCACAGTACTAGTTACATGACATTTTCTAATTTCTTAATCATTCTTAAGGTCTCTGTGTTAGCCGTTGTGCAATGTCACTTAATGGGTTAGTACAATGTCCAACAGAATTAACTGAATGTATCCAGTTTCAGTTACTGGCTGTCTGTGTCCTGTCTACAGGTTTTCAATGGCTTTAGCTGCTGGGGAACCTTGATAACTGCAGTGCAATGCTGCTAAGCGCAGCTGCGCAATGAAACAAAACAATTGCAACAATGCATTGTTTTGCATTTGCCCTTTTACAGACATCTTGTTTGCATGTGCTTTGTCTGCTTCATGGGTAGGCCACTAGTCCAGTTTGCACACTGCTGCGCTTCCTGCAAATGAGATAAGCATAGCGAAACCTGACATTCATTTTCTCTGTTTCCCATGCTTGAGCTAAGCTGCAAACACTGCCCCCCCAAAAAAAGGAAAAAGTAGTTGAAATGAGGAAAAGCAATCTATGACATACACATTACAAAATTTTAGTACACATGACATATTTCTACATAGGTTTGGATTTTTAAATCTCACTCCAATGAACCTTCAAAACACAGTAAGGAAGCCTTATCCCTCTTTCCCACACAAACACCTTTGCAGCAACGAACTGAAATCATTCTCCATACAATCAACTTCAGCACCATCTACAGTAATATGAAACCATACAAGTGTTATTTGCACATTTATTATTTCTGGATCGAGTGCACTAAGTTATCAGACTACCAGTTATAAGTATTGTTTGCAGATATGCAGCTCTATCTTACCTCTCTGTGATTGTTGCTCATTTTTTCTTATCTGACCAATTATCTGAGACATGTAGTCTGTAAGCCATTCTATATCATTGTCCTTAAAATGTGTGAGGATATTAAGCAAGCAATAATGCCCGACAGGGTGTGTGTTAATGTGCAAGTAACGCCTGCCCAGGGGTGTTATGAGGCCCAACTCCACAGGCGGAGTGCCTCTACACCCCTGGAAGGGCATTAATTACACATTAACACACACCCTGGAGGGCATTATTGCACTTAGAGAATGGGCTCTCTGTAAAATTGCTCTGTTTATTTTTTTTAAGTACTATATTTTGTTTTTATATATATTTCTGATGTAAAATAATTCCTCCCCTAATGTTTTAAACTTGCTGTAGTATATGTTAATGGTGTTGGAGGAAGCATTTTACATCCAAAATAAGACACTTTAAAAAAAAAATCCCAGTATTTACTTTACTTTTTCAGTCCCTTACTTCTGCAACATTTAGTTTATTGCCAGTCATTGGAGACAGACGTTGCTAAATAATGACATACATTTGAGTTTCAGAGTTTTATTTACCTCAGAAAATTCATGCTAACACAAATTCTTTAATTTAAAAGTCTGCAATTTTATAAGAGCTATAATTACATTTTTTGAGCCTTTGTTCCCCTTTTATTTTAGCCTTTATCCAAATTTCTTCAGCCGGGTCCAGAGGTATACAAATCTCATTGCTGCTGCCAGTGGTAGATCATACTAATTTTCTCAGACACACACACCCACCCACTCACTCACACACACCCCTGCTTCAGAAAATGCATGCCAACACAAATCATTTAAAATATGTTCCTATTTTGAGCCTTTGTCCAGTTTAATTTAAGCTTATTCAGATACCTTGATCAAAGAGCATACCTCTCAACCATACATATTTTTGCAGAACGCTCAAATTTTTGCCATGTATTTTTGGTCTGTTCCTCATAAAAAATGTGTTTTTTGACAAACCACTGGGATGATCTAAAGATTAAAGTTGCTAAATAATGGCATGCATTTGAATTTCAGATTTCATATCCTTCAGAAAATAAATGCTACCACAAATCCTGTTTTTCTAGCAACTAAGTTTACAAGAGCAATATTTAAAATGTGTCCCTATCTCTTAGCATTTCTCCCAACATTATGACAGGCTTTGCTAAGATTTCTCATGCTAATAGGTTGGGAATTATGTCTAAGGTTGAGAAGAGACATGGAAGAGCTCTTGGATCATGTAACCCAGGCAGGTATGACCCTAGCCCTCAGTAGCATCCTGCCTTCACCCAGAATGATACCACAGTATAAGGACAAAATGATTGACTTCAACAATTGGCTTAAGCTTCTGGTGTCATTCAAAGGGGATCCAGTATTTGTCTGCCTGGGAAGACATGCTCGACAAACCACGATGCTTCGCCAGAGATGGTCTGCACCTGTCACCCCTGGGAATCAGGTTACTGGCTAAAGCTCTTGCCACCCCTATAGTGCCTTTTTTAGGCAAGGTTCAAAAGATAAAACCACCACCGTAACAGATACAAGCATGCAAAATCTGAAGGTAATGCTACTCAATGCTAGAAGTCTAAACCTGAAAATGCACTCTCTCGAGGCACTCCTAAAAATGGAGAACATCGATATCTGTGCAGTGACTGAGACCTGGTTCAAGGCTCCAGAGAGCACCCCTGCAATACCAGGCTACAATTCTTACCACATTTTTCAGCCACAAAACCAAGACCGAAACACTAAAGGTGGAGGAGTGTTCATATTCACCAAGGATATTCACACCTCCGGGCTAGTTGCACAACACAATGCATCTGAAATTCTCCAGGTGCAACTAACACTAGGTAAGACTGCAATCCAAATTGTAGCTTGCTACAGATCCCCCACCATACCCCAAGATTCTCAAAACACCTTCCTAAACATACTGGAAAATATTAAGATACAACCAAACACTCTAATACTGGGTGATTTCAACTGCCCTGACATTAATTGGAAAAACTACTCGGGTACCAACTCCTTTTCCCAACGGTTCTTGGAATTCATAAATTCCAACGCCCTGGATCAACTAATCCATTGTCCCACCAGGGGCTCCAATATCCTAGACCTGGTCATTACCAACATGGGAGATAGATGCTCCACACCAGTGGTCACCCCCTCATTGGTCAGGTCTGACCATAAGCAAATCACCCTTGACATCCACATCCCACCCCCCAGTAAGGAAACCTCCTTAAAAAACTTCTCCAAAGCCAACTTCATGCTACTGAAGTCAGAAGTGACAAACTTCACAACACCCACGCAGACGAGATCTGGAAGTTTGACTGCAGAATCCTACACTAAGGCACTGTACGAGCACATCCACTCGTGCATGAATCGTGCCATCCCAAATAGAACCAAGATACTCTTCTCCAAAAAAGGAAGCCAATCTGGTGGTCCCCTGCTATAAACAAATTATACAACAGAAGGAAGAAACTGTTGCAAAAAAGAGGAAAATCCCAGGATGCAAAAAACTCCCTCACCAGCCTCAGTAAGAAGCTGAGATCCCTCATAAAATCCTCAAAAGCTAGTTACGAAAATAAAATTGCCAAAGATTCTAAAGACAACCACAAGGCATTCTATAGTTATGTCAAGAATCTAAATGGCAATGCTCAGATCTGCTCTGAGCTACAACAGAATGGCATTAAATATACTGATCCCAAGGATATTGCCAATATCCTGGCAGATCGATTTAGTGCCAACTTTACCACTCTCTCACCCCCTAAAGGGCCCATCTCAATACCAAAAGATTGCCAAATTCCGATAATCACAGCTACACAGGTAGAAACAGCACTCTCCAAAGCTAGGAATACAGCATCCACGGGACCAGATGACATCCCAGGCTGTGTACTTCATGAACTACAAAATGAACTGGCACCCCACCTAAGTGTCATGTTTAATCATAGCCTCATCTCAGGTTTCGTGCCCACTGAGTGGCGCACAGCTACAGTTATCCCACTCCACAAGGGAGGATCCACCTTGGATCCCGGGAACTACCGTCCCTTCAATCTGACAAGTCTGATCTGCAAGGGCATGGAACGCATTATCATGGAACTTATAAACAAAGACATTGGCAACCTTCAAACACTGGACCCCACCCAGTTTGGGTTTGCGAAGGGCCGATCTTGTCTCCTGAATCTGATTGACTTCTTCGAATCGGTCTCCAGAGCTGTGGACGAGGGTAAGGCGGTCCACACAGCCTATCTGGACCTCGCCAAAGCCTTCAACACCATCCCCCACTCCGGAATCATAGATAAACTTACTAAACTGGGCATAAATCCCTATGTCACTCGATGGGTTGCCAACTGGCTTACTGACAGAACCCGGACTGTAAAAGTAGCCGACTCCAAATCCAGCTCCAGACAAGTGGAGTACCTCAGGGTTCAGTCCTGGGACCACTCTTGTTTGGAATCTACTTCTCTGAAGTACAGGCCAACACTAAGGGACTCTGGCTAACACTGTTTGCAGATGACTGCAAACTGGGAGCCATTACTGAATCCCCAAATGATGTGGATATTCTACAAAAGGGCCTTACAGAAACAGATGCCTGGTGCCAGAGCCATGGGCTCAAGCTTAATGCCAAGAAATGTACAGTTATCCCCTTTGGAAAAAAACATGTACCCATGAACTACCACATAGGTGGCAGGACACTAAACATCGAAAGTGTGATGAGAGACTTAGGGACACAAGTGTACAGTGGTCTCACTTACGATAACCACACCGCCACAACAGTCAGGAAATCTTTCTATGTGGCACACCTCATCACTAAGGGCTTTTCATCCAGAAAAAAAGAGGTCATTGTCCCACTGTACTCATCCCTCATTAGACCCATTATAGAGTATAATGCCCCATTTGGTATGTAACTCACAAGACATCTGCAACAGCTGGAAAGGCCACAGAAATACCTCACTTAAAGAATCACAGGCCTAAAGCAGATGCCATATGCTGACCGTCTAAAAAAACTCCAGCTATACTCTGTGGCATATCGTCTACTCAGAGGTGATCTCTGCTTAACATACAAGGCCATGTCAAACCCTGAGCTGTTGGACATGCTCCACTTAAAGAAATCCCAATCCCTCAGAGCCACACGCTCCAGGGATCTAAACCTTATAATCACAATGAACAAAACATGCTGGAGGGATAGGTTCCTGATCCAGAGACTCCCCATACTCTGGAATAGACTGCCCATACATGTCAAGCAGAGCGCCTCATTGGCCCTCTTTCAAAAGGAACCTTGATGATTGGATGGGAGATAGGAAATTCACCTCGAGGATCATGTCAGTTGCCCTGCTAGACAGGGGCCCAGAGAAGTAAATATTGTGGGAAGAAATTTCCAGGGAATTGTTATGGCTAGGCTTGCATAGGCCTTAGGGCCGATAGCCTTGTACCAACCTATGAACCTCTAAGTATGCAAAACTGCTGTTGCTGCCAGGGGATCTCTAGATCACTTTCACACTTTCTCTCTCTCACGCACACACATGCACACACACACACACACACACACACACACACACACACACACACACACACACGCATGCACACTTTTCTGCTTTCATTCTCACATTCATTCACACACGCAGACAGAAAAACATAAACACACTTTCTGTTTTGCTCAATCAATCTCTTAGTCTTACTCTCATACATGTATGTATACACACACACACACACACACACACACACACACACACACACACATTTTCTTTTTTTTATTTTACACTCACTAAACAGCAAAAGCGCTGCTTAGCGAGTATAAAATAATGGCTCACTCATTCTTACTTTCACTGACATGCACGCATGCACTCACACAGACAAACACTTTTTAATGGTCTTTTTTCACATTTTACGCTCGCTAAACAGCAGAAGCACTGCTTAGTGAGTGTAAAATAATGGCAACCATTTGGTTTTCTCAGTCCAAGCTCCACAGCAGTTTGATATGCTGCTGTGAAGCAGTGGACTCGTTTTTCATCAGTCATTACCTGTACATTAATACCCTGCTGGAGAAGGTTCAGTGTCCAATCAGGGTGATGTACAGTTTGCCCATTCTCTAAATGGCAATAATATATTATGCAGTTGCCAAAAAATGAAGGTGAGGCTGGATTTTAATGAGCAGAACCTGTGAATTGTGTGCTGCTGACTTAATTTCCAACCTTAATAAAATTACATCTAGCACTTTGTAAATCTAACCTGACACACACACTGGATGTAGGGCAGTCTGCATTGCTTTTGTTTTCCTTCTTCCTACCAGTAATCATTCACAGATGCAATCCATTAAAACAAACACTGAGGGAGTGCCTCCACTATGTTTACATGCGCTACACAGAGCCAAATATTTTGGATTCAGCAAATCTAACGAGTTCACACCTCATTTGCATATTCACCATGCTGACAGCCCTGAATCTGCACCATAAAAAGGCAAATGTGTAGCTAAGGAAACGGAAGGCGAGGAGACTTATTTATGTGGAGAACACAGAAAAGAAGCTTTACTTTGGGATATATCTGCACAGGGGATTAAAGAACTTGAGAAGGTATGCTTGCATTTCGTCAACTCTATACTGCATATGCTGAAATGTAACCAAAAAAAATATGTTCTAATACTTATATATAGATTAGCAAAGGCATTTACACTTATCTGTATGCATTAATTAGAAGTGTACTGATGGCATGGGTATGTTTGTCAGAGCATTTCACAGGTATACATGATTGGCAATACCTTAACATGGAATGTTCAGTGTTAAATCTGTAGACATGTTTCAGGGACAATTCATTTGATAGCACTTTTAGCATTTCAAAGATGGTTTATTAGCAAAATATGTAACTTACCTGTTCGTTTGGTGGTGGTGGGGGAGCAAAGCTGAATTTCTGTTATGACACAGACAGGGATGTGTTGCTATTGTTACTCTCTGTGATGCTATGAAGTAGTGCCATCTGTGCCACGGAGAGTCGGCCAGTACATGTGTACATATGCCAGCATAGATAGCTGGAGTTTTGTAAAGAATTTTATGTTATTTGACTATCACACTGATTTGTACAGATGTTGGAGTTAAAAATATATTTGCAAAGTTACTCATGTTTAAATGCATCAACAGTAGGTCCTGCTGGACAGAAAGAATGTATGCGTGTATATTAGGTTGTATTGTTGGAACTGATCAAAGTGTACATTTATCAGAGAACCCTGGAAGGGTGGAAAGTTTGAAATTGTGTTATAACTTTTAAATGCTGCCACAGATCTGTATGTGTGTGTATTGTACCAGAGTCAGCTGACCAGAGGTGATGTCATATTTAACCAACATCTGGTTTCTTTGGAACTCCCGCAGCAGCACTTTGGGACCTGACAGGAACGTTTCTGACAGAATTTATATCTCACACATCCATGCAGACATCATCTGGCTTTTGCTGTGGTAAGACATTCAGCACACATCAGATTGCTTTGCTTTAGTAAGTAATCAGGGAACAGTACTGTTTTAGTCAGTCAGGGACATTTAGTGAGAATGATTTAGTATTATTTTCTGCACATGTGAGAAACTATCCAATTGTATTATTTTTTTATATATCTGTGGTTGAAACTGATGTGTGTTGTATTCAGTGTTCTTTTTTCTGTTTTATCATCATAAAATATACCTTCCATTGGGGCTGGTCCTTTAGAGAATACTTTGGGAGTACTTATGCTTGTTTTAGTGACACTGTGGCCACTTCTGAAAGCTTTGCTTCTTTGGTCACACCCTACCATTTATATTAGTATTAACTTTCCACAGAATTGGGTACCCTTTGTAAGTGCCTTAAGGTAGCTGACTGGTGGCAGAGTGATTATCTCAGAGTCTGGGCATAAAGGGGCACAGCTAGTAAATCTGTGCCAGATTTTCCCAGGTGTGTATGTGTGTGAAACTCAAATATCCAAGTATGTGTCAGCTACTGGGAAAAGTGACACAGAGCTCCAACGTGGTCAGTGTGGAGGTCTGAAGGGAGAAAGTCTGGACCATGCTCTCTGTGTGTTCTTAAGGGAAACTGAACTTGGTGCAGGGAGCTGTATCAGAAAATACTGTGTGAATCAATCTTTGCTCTTAGTGACTGCCCCTCACTGGAGTTAGTGGTGAGGATTGAGTTTCCTTGATTACTGGCCAAGAGTAGGGATCCATCACACTCTCCTTTTTTTGCATCCAGCCTGCTGTTCATATTTTGTACCTCTAAACTGTTTTATGTTACTCCAGTGGATAATACTTTAATGCTACCTTTTCTGTTTTATCTGGGAAGTTATTTTGCATTTATGTGATATTTATGTGTATTATCCTTTTGTTGTCTTTTAGGAGATCTAGGACTATGGCACCCAAGTGTCTCAATCCACAAAAAACTCCCCTCAATGACCCAGAGAATCGGGTCACTGTTGAAGCTTTTAGGTGACCTGGAGGCTTCCTGCTTGAGAGAGGACATGGAGATATGTCAAGCAAAATGCAAATTTGGCAGCAGATAGTTTGCAGACATTAATGCAGTGAGTGGCCACAGCAGGACATATGACCAGGTTTGCCATAGGGCCACTGACAATCTCATTTGCATGGAGGAGAGCAGCTACAGTGGCCCATGACCAGATGGGTACTAGGGGGCCTGCTACATAGCAACCACTAACAGCAAATGAAGAATTCCTGTCTACGGTCTGGGATCCAGACAGTTCCCAGGAAATGCAGAACAGCATATCCTTGACATTAGTGCTACTGTTTCAAGGACAGCAAGCATGTCCCAGGACGAGCTTCCAGGTAGGCTTTTGTATCTTAATTGTTAAATACTGTTATATACTAAAACAATTTAAATCAGTATGTTAGTTCTGTTTCAAAATATTTTTTTTTTGGGGGGGGGGGTTGAAGATTGCTACGGTTAACAACACATTCTAATTGACTACACATGGGCTTAAGTTGGATTTGCCATCCAAGTTCTTATTGAAAGTATAGTTAATGGACAAATAATGGGGAAAAAGAATTACACCCTGTGTTACTGTTAACAGTGATGAGGTTGCCCTTACCTTTTGCTTAACTTCTTCCAGGACCGTCCGGCATAGGGAGTATTGTGTCAGTACTGATAAGAAATTCAAATAAATATTTTAGTTTGTGATGTTGATGTCAGGACTGTTGTGGGTATTGCTGTACTGCCCAATAGTGGCACCACTGTTATTTTGTTAGCATATATTGGACTATAGTAGTATAGGTATTAATTGTTCCTGTGTTTGTTGCTTATTATCACAGGTGATCCTGACAGTGGAAGTGTAGGACTTCTACCACCAGATGTCAGAGTATCAGCAGACTCTGATGATGATGGTGGCCAAACAGAGGCACAATTGGGGGGGGGGTGCAGATGTTGAATCTGACACTGAGGCTGACATGTAGCCATCCCCTGTAATTCCACTGGACACGGTCAGTAGGCCTACACCTACCCATTCCAGTGAGCCCTCAGATATTGGACAAGAGGAGGGTGAGACAATCAATCAGGAAAGTGTTGTTACTGCGGCTTCAGTGCCAGTTGACTCTGGCCATAGCCAAAGTGCAGGTAAGGTGCCACTCAGGAGGGTTGTTAGGGGTGCACAGAAGAGGCCTACTGTCCATCCTCCACGTGATTCAGGTGTCTCTTCCTGTATCACTCAGCGTATGTATGGCCATCATGGAGGCACAGACACATTCCCATAGGTGCTGCAGAGAAATGCTTAGGGTTTTGGATGTGGCACAGGCTGACCTGCACGATTGTCTTCATCATGTTGACGATTCAATGGATCAGATGAATGAATGACACATTAGAACAAGTGGTGTCTGTGATGGAACATCTGCTGACAGGGGGACGGCATCCTCATGGGAGTAGGTCAGCCACATCATTTGCTTTTCGCCACATGGTCATGCCCAATCATGCTCCCATAGTGGCAGTACTTCCACTGCTCCTTCAGTGGTTGAGCTGTCTACACCCAGACATGTCAGGGCATGGGGTCATGGTCCTAGGTGTCCTTGTGAGTGGAGCTCATCCAGCAGACATCAGTCATGTTCAGATAGCAGCACTGCATCTGACCATGGGCATGGATGTGCCAGTGAACTCCTGGCAGAGCCAGTTCTCATGGTCAGGGACAACAACAAACTGCCACCTCTACCATGTATGACTCACCTATCCCACATCCGAAGACACAGAGCTAGAACAGAGCTTGGCTGTGTTCATGCATACACACACCAATTTCACCTGGATGACCCATAGAAAGACACATTCAACAGTTACATGGTTCAGCTGTGCAGCGTAAAACTCCTTTTGTTTCACTGGCCATTTGTTGCTTTATCCAAATGTCTGCCTACTTCTCTTTCTTATTCATACACACACACTGACCTTTTGTGTCAGACTAGGCTTTCTGCCCCTCAACACCCTTGTCTAGTTATGAAAACTGTGCCATATCCCTGTTTTGTATCTTTTGGATTCAGGTTTACATAAGCTTTGTGTCTGATGCTCAAGGTGCATAGCTGACTTAGTACTTAGTATATCTGCTGTTTTTATCTGTTTAAATGTCTTCTTGATCCATTTCACAATGTCTTTGCCTTCATCCATACTGTTCGCACTTGCCCATCTGTTGTGCCCATACTTTTTATAACCATCACCTTAGTGTTTCTTACTTGCTGGGGCCTAGTTACTATATATTAACCACAAATGTATTACTACTACTATTAATGTGAATACATCAAAACTAGTGATACTGTGTACTTCATAACTCAACAAAATGTGAGCCATACATTTGCATATAACTGGGGATATATACAATGTTTACAATCAGTTGGCTTTGTATTCTGCATATTGCTCTTTATCATCAACTTATTTTTGTCTTAATTTCATGCAAGTTATTTATGCACTTGGTGTTAAGTGCCTTATCAATTTGCTTTATCCCCTGCACATTTCTGTCTGTCAGCACCTTACCTATGTCTTTGTTTCAAGTATGTTGTTTGTATCTTTGGACTTGAGTTGTATCTGAAAAGATTCTCTTGACTAAGTCCACTTACCTGGTAATCAAAATAAAATAAATGAATGAAGTAAACTGCCATGTTTTAAAAATGTTGCCACATCTCAGTGTATACTGATCAGCAGCCTGGTGTCAGTTTTGACTGTATGTTCATATGGATGTGCTTTTTAGTTCCTGTCTACTTCATGTCATTGTCAATTCCAGGTCCAGCTCAGCTGTGTTATTTCAAAAGGCCAACTCTAACTTAGTTTTAAGACCATTTTCCTTGTGGTATTCAACCCAGTTCTAGGTCCATCATTGTCTTTTTATCAAACTTGATTCCAGCTTGAATTCCAAGTCAAGCATGGTCTTGACCTTGAGCCATTTCTTGGTCTTGTGCTTCCTCACTGTCAGTAATTTAAACACTGACACAGTTTCCAGTAGTAAGTGCTATTTTCAGCACTGACTCATGTCTGTTGATACTGGCTTTCCTGAGCCATGAGGATCGACCACACAGAAATAGTGTCTAACTACATTATTGGGTATTGTTTTGTTCTATTCAAGACCCTCTACCTCCTTCACTGTCCTGACTAGAGGTGGAATTCGGTCATTAGTTTTGTACCACTTTGCATACTACCCTACTTCTTCTTCCTTATTAGGATACAAAGGAGTATTAGGTAGTATAAATGTATTCCTTTTCAGTGGAAAAGGCATTTGGGATTTGTGCCACTTATTTTCTTTGGGGGCATTATTAGCTCTTGATGTGGTACCAGAGGTATTTCTACTCTTGTTTAGTTATTCTCTTGGTGGAACAGAATCATGTATGAGATTATGTAGCCTTTTAGCTTGAAAGGTCATTCTGACACTGTGCCATCTTAAATAGCACTTTTCTCCATCCTGTCCTGTTATGAGTAGCAGAGGGATTTTCTTAAGGTGTTTGTAGTTAACTAATACCTTCCAGTCCTGTCAGGTGTCAGATGCAGTTGCTCTACATTAATTCAACGGGGACTTCAATTCAAGATTAGAGATAAAAGAACTTATCTGGCAGATACAACTTGAAGCAAGGCACCCTCCAGGTCTCAACTACATGGAGACCATCACCCCAGTCTTAAACCTCAGGGCACTTAACCATGCTAACTACAACCAATCGGCTCCTAGTAAGATATGCTATCTATTTCGCTCACTGTTTTCTCACACGTATAAGGCATAATATATTCATTGAACAATAAGTGTTTATAAGCAGAACTAAAATTGCAGTAAGTTAATGTATCAGCCCTCACAAAAGTTACAATTGTTAGCTCAACTTTTATTTTTAATTTAAAAGGTAAAATTTCAATGTCAAACTACATTTAACTTTTTACTACCTAATGTACGCTCTACCTGATGAAGGAGCAGCAGACAGGCTACCTTCCTATCTGCCCCGAAAGCGCTGGACATCTCAGAATCTTTCTCCGAACCAAGCTTGCTTCCAATGTTTTACAGATGTTAATGGCAAGTCTAAATTTAGAACTATAGTCAGTAACCCCAGAATATTGCCCAAGATCTCGGTTTTACAGTTTAATTTTAAATTTAATTTTAAATTTAATTTTATTTTTATTAATTGTTATTTTTTGATTAAATTTAAGTTTTAGTGCAGTTTTTTCAAACATAGGTATAATCGTGACAAAGCGAAAGGCTCCAACGCATTGCTACAGGTTAGGAATGGCAAATATGAACAAGAAGCTGGATAATAACAAAAATTAATTAAATAAGAGGAATGAGGTGCTTCCAACCAGGTCCGTCTTCACCTTGTAGGCCTACCAGGGCCACACCCCCAACTAGTCACTTCTCATTGGACATCTCTCAACCAGGCCCCCTCCACAGTAGCATAAAAGCAGCACAGCAACAGCTCTCAGGTCATTCTGACCAGTGCTTGGGGAGCGCACAAATAGTCCTTTTTAGGACTCACACATAGCAAAAGAACCGAAGATCTGTTCAAGAAGGACAATGGAGATCGACACCACCGCGGAACACCGGACACAACAGCAGCTCTTCCCAGAGCCCATTGTGACCATGCACAAAACAGCTCTTCTCAGACCTCACGTGGATCTGCACCTTACACCAAACAGCCCTTCTCAAAGCTCACAGTACACCAAACAGCTCTTCTCAGAGCTCACAGAGATCTATATAAGCTCTGGTAAGAGCAACCATAGACACACTGAAGAATAGATAATTGCACAGCACTGTTTGTGGGGGATCAAGGTACAATAGGGACTGGGAATTAACCCTTTCTCCACTGGTGTTTGATCTTGAGAGTTGATATTTTTAAAAAAGCAGGGTGTCTTGGAGTGCAAGGGGGCTTGGTTCCCCAAAACAAAACTTGTTTCTTGATGTTCCAGATTATAGGTGCTTTGCTCTTGATGTCTTCACTTTCACTATATATAGGTATATATAAAAATAAATAAATAAAATTCTATATGTCTGAATATATACACACACATGTATATATATTCAGATTTGCTGCTCGAACACTTAGTATGATTATGTGCGGGACTTTTATTGTGATACTATTCACTGAATCTACATTTCATTAAGCCATGATTCACTGAAAATAACATTTTTCATTGAAACTACAGTTGTTTTAGCTATCTATCTGCATATCCTTGTTGACCAGGTTAGTCACATTAGGCTACTGGTCTCTTTTCCAGGGGAGACCGGAGGCGGCATTTATACTACTAAGGGAAATTTAGCAAGAGCATCTGGGAACTACCCCTACTATTTTTATCAGGTGTTGTGGGATCTTTTACATTCACCTGAGCTACCACCAACTCAAGCAGATGGGATCTAATTTAACATCTCATCAGAAGTACAACACTCTCAGGTGTGCACCCCCCCCCCATGCTGCACTGGGGTGTCAGCAATCCTGTCACCTAGATTGTGAATAGAGCACACAATTTTCTGGTCTTCTAGCATCAAAGGTGAGTTTGCTACCTGTTGTGCCATTTTCTTAAAAAGTCAAATACACTAAATTTCATTCCACAGAAATACTTAAAAGCAAACGTCTGTATAGCTGAGTATATGCTGAACTGTCAAAATGCACAAGCATCGAAACACAGGTGTCAGTGCTAATATTTTGAAAATACATTTACTGAACAAAAAAAAACACATGTAAACAATTTATTGCAAAATGAAAACAAATGTTTTAGTTGCAAATGGTTAGCCAAAACCCTATCGCTAATTTCAGACACACACTGACTGAACAGTGTTAGTGTTATGGAAAGGGCTCTTCTTAAGGTAAGGTAGAGAGTTGGAGTTATTAACGCGAGTGAACCCTAATCCTGCTCAACCCCACTCCTTTCCCTACGAAAAATCCTTTCTGTAACACTACTACTACACAAAATACTCAAAACACAAATCATATAAAGCAGCACATTATGCTCATCACTAAATCTATCCCTTTTCCTAACCCTTACTGTAAGCCTAACCTGCAAACTTGGGGTGTATATCTAAACATCGAATGCTGAAAAGTTCAAATAACAAAACCTTGAATTTGAAAGATCGAAGACTGAAAATATAGAAGCCATGGAACATCGAATTATTTCCCAGGGAAAGAATTTGGTGGGACGTTTCAGTGGCTTCGCTATTTCCTCCACTGTGGTGCGATCTCAAAGTAGGTATATTTAAGTAAGGGGACGTGAGGGGGGTGATGCCCCTCACATTAGAAATAGTTTGTAGTGTTCATGTGTTTCGCGTTTTGTACTGAAACAGCGATTTTTTCCCAGGGGAAAAAATAAAGAAATCGCTGTTCTCAGTCTTTGAGGTTTTCAGCTTTCATGGTTTTGGGTTCGATGTTGTAACATTCGAAGTTTTGACACTTCGATGTTATGATATAGCCCCGCAAACTTGTACACAAATACTCCCCACCTCTAATGCCAAAACTTTCAATGCATTTTAAAGTTTTGACATTAAAATTTTAACCATGTGCTTACCTTACATATACATATTAATGACCACCCACTACACACATACTCAGAAAAACATAATGCAATCATTTCCACATTCACTAACATACACACTTAGTCAAACAATTACACTTACAAGAGTCACAGAAATGTGCATTCAGTGAATTGACATCCATCAATATACAAGGTTTTATGTGTATATGTGTATTGGGAGAGGGAGAGAGTTGGGCAGCTTATTTTGTGGTGGTATAGAGAGAACCCACATAGAAGGAAAACATGCATATTTCACTTCCATAAAAACATGAGGTCGAGAAAGAACTCCAAACGCTGGAGGCTTGAGGCAAAGCTCTTGCCACTACAGTAATTGTGCTGCTTAATTTGCCGGGCACACAGATGTTTGATCTTGTGGCATTACTGATCTGGGTTTATGTCATACTGGCTTTTACCTTCTGTTTCGGAGTACATTGCATTTCATTGACGTGTTGTACTTTGTCATTGTATGGTCCGATTTATGGTTCAGAATCACTACAAAAAAGTTATTACATATAAATCGTATAGACACTTCACAGGAGAAATGAACCTAATCCTTGCAGTCTAGTCTTCTTCTGATTACTTAAGACTACCAGAGTCTCTGTAGGCCCCATCCCAAGTTTCTTTCATTTAACTTTTGTCTTCTCTTTGCATAGTTTCTGGTAGGAAGTGCAAGCTTCCTTAAAAAATCTGCCTCCCCGAATTATCAAGACTGGTTTTATTGCATAACCTCGATCCTGAAGGGTCATAGTAAGAACTTGTGTTGTCCTGGTAATGCATTTAGTACTTTGATTTTGTGTTTCCCCAACACATAGCTTTTTCAATCACTTGCAAAAATAAATTGCAGCTGTCTTTAGTAGCTTTTTCAATCACTTGCAAAAATAAATTGCAGCTGTCTTTAGTAGCTTTTTCAATCACTTGCAAAAATAAATTGCAGCTGTCTTTAGTAGCTTTTTCAATCACTTGCAAAAATAAATTGTAGCTGTCTTTAGTTTCCCCAGAGTAATGTTCATCATTTTATGCCTTATTTTATCATTCTTTTGAAAAGAACACTTGTTTGCTGTTTCCAAGGTACTATATAACAATGTAGCTTACAGAACCAATCCCTGCAAAATACACAAGTCAATACTTTGACTGTAAAAAGCATCACTTTCCCAGATTTTAATAGTAGCTTGTAAAATCTTATAATCATTACTTACAAGTGGGACTGGCATTTCAATAAATCAGGGACTAATCTCAACAGAATCAGAGACAAATCCAGAAATAATCAGGGACATTTTAAAATATTAGTATTATTAACTTGAGACACTGACAGAATAAGAGAATGTGAATTAATATACATTTTTCTGAAACAAAAATAAGTTTACAGCTCTAATTGTTGTCATTATTTATTTAGTGCAATTCACTACCTTTTCTCCAAAAGTCACCAATTTTAGGATGGATCAAGAGGGACAGAGCTAAAATGTGAGTAAAAATCAGAGACAGTAGAGAGGTATGGTTCCACCCCACCACAGCTCTCAACAAGTCAGAGACATCCAGAAATAGTCAGGGACAATATTAGTACTACTTGTGATGACCTACCACTGGACCAGTAATCAAGTAGCCTCAATCCTCACCAATGGCACCAGTGGGGGAACATTCACTGGGAGGATAGCAAGTACACACACAGTATTTCCAGATGCAGCTCTCTGCATCAAGTGCAATTTCCCTTAAGAGCACACAAAGATCACAGTCATTCCGGGGATGGTTCCTCTACTTTTCTCCAGATCCCCAGTAAGACTCCCCACTGGCACAGCTGTAGAGTTGAGATCTCAGTTGAGTGACCACGCCTAGACCTCCAGCACTCTCTCCATCCAATCAGTACTTTGTGTCTCTGCTCAAGTAGCTGACACACACTCTGAGGTTTGATTTATACACACACACGCACCTGGGAAAGGCTGGCACAGGTTTACTAGCTATTCCCCCTTCTGCCCAGACGATAAGGTAGTTACCACTGCCACCAGTCAACTCCTTATCAGCTACTTTAAGGTCCTTAAGAAAGGGTGTCCAATCTTACTGTATAGTAAGAGTATTAACACAAATTGTAGTTTGACAAAGAGCAAGGTTATTAGGTGTGGCCTACACAATGCCACCAAATAAATATGCAAGTACTCTCAAAACTTTAAATATCTCTACACAGATCAGCTACAATGACAAGTTTAAATATATTTAATAATAAATAATAAAAGAACATGACAATATTAAATATATATTCACAGTGACATCAAAGTTCGAAACCACAGGAAATATTTAAAACAACATTGCAGGACAGTCTCAAATAAATAAAGAAAAACATCTAAGCTAAGCATAGCTTTACTATATTCCTGACTGTATCTAAGAGAATTACTATAATCTAAGAACTTACTAATAGAGAAAGGCAGATGTGGTGAATGGATCTTCTAGTTGTCAGATCCAAGACAGAATACAGAATCCTCTGTCTCAGTAAGAGACTTCTCAAATTAATATTTCAAATATTACTGCTGGGAAAGTTTACAGAATGACATCATTGCTTGTCATCTGATGCTGGAAGTCATAAAACAATTGCATTCCTTCCTTTCAGAGAGTAATTAGGTCAATCTGAAGACAATACAGAAAGCTTCTCAGCACAGACTGTGTCTTTAGCTGCCTTGAAAACTGAAAGATTCCATCTTTTACTGCCTATAAAGTAATTTAATTTCCGCTATTTTCCAAAAATTTGCTGGACTGAAGTTAACCTCCTGGATTCCAGTTCCGCTGTTAAAATATATGCATTTAGACACTTACAATAGTGCATGTACATTTCTGTTCTCTTCCAGCAGGGCACACTGTGGATGCATTTCAAAACACAAACTTTATAAAATACCTTTTCAACATGTCTGTACAAACCAGTCTGATATACACATGGCATACAGTTCTAATACAGTTGTAACACAAAGCATCTTATATAAATCATGTTGATAATCACAAATTACATATACGTATTTATAAAATTTCAGATAGCCATGCTGGCAGTATCGCTCTTCATCACACCATTAATTTGAGACACTGACAGCATAAGGTATGGTGGATATATACGCACACACACATCTATATAATATATATCTATATATATCTATATATATATATATAGAGAGAGAGAGATATTGAAGTAGATGTCTTTAGTCTGATTTTTGTAATTATTTCTTAAGTGAAATTAATCTTTTCTCCAAAATCCACTAGCTTTAGGAGGGATTAAGAGGGACAGAGCTGAAATCTGAGTCATAATCAGGAACAGTTAAGAAAAATGCAGTCCAGTGTTACAGCCATACCTCTCAACCTCTTAGGGCAAGAAATCTAGATAAAGCCATAAATGAAAGTGGGACAAAGGCCCCAAAATATGGACAATTTTTAATTATTGCTCTTACAAACATAGAAAGTTAACAGAATAACAGGTACAAACTTAGAAAGTTAATAGAACAGGTTTTGCATTGGCATGGATTTTCTGAACGGTATGAAGTCTTAAACCTAAATGTCTGCCATTAATTTCTAACATCAGTCTAATGATTTGCCATAAAACCACAATATTATAAAAAAAACGGACCAAAAATATGAGGCAAAAATGTGGACATTCTACGAAAATCTGTACAGCTAACAAGTATGGTTACAGCACAATTTAAGACATTTGCAGCACAGCATCTGAACCAACACCCGAATCTAATGACGGGTTAGGCCCACTATACTAAGCGCTGCGGACTGTGGTTATCTTTATCTGGTGGGGTTACTAGTGATGGAGCAGGGAGACCAGGCAGGTTTATATTGTGCTAGAGCACGGGGATGGACTGTGGACAACTTGAAATTTTCATTTATATTAAGACAGTTCAAGTAACAGTTTGGTTTATTTAGTTTAGTACATGTAAGTTACTAGTCTTTAAAGCTTTCAATTTTTGTGTCTTGTAGCGATTTCTGTTAATATTTTATTTATACACCCCACATGGATAAGCAATGTCCTGACCCTCATGGGTGCGGATCAAAGATGGGGAGAGACTGGTAACCAGTGTGTGGAGTTTATGTGAAAAGTTTAATCTAGACTCCTTGCTTATACGAATTGGGTAATGCTATATATTTGGTCAAAGATGGGTTTCGGAAGGAAACGGAAAAGATTTGGTGGGATGGAAGATTGCCAACTACTGCCATGTACTAACCACATTTGTCACACTGATAAGATTAAAAGGGAAATGGTCAGTGGGTACAGAAGAAGCCAAGTGATAGATTCCGCTGTGTATGTTTTAGAGGTAGTACTAGTTATTGTATTTTTAAGATAGGACACCAAAATGAGCCAGAAGAAGTTCTTCGCAAAGTTTAGGCCTGTTTCACAATTGCAATACATTATTACCAGTTCCTTTACCTGGAGAGAAAATGTGAAGCTCCACACAAGTTGATATGTTTTGCAGTTTGGTATGACAGCAGCAGTGTTACCAACTGTCACAGATGAAAACGCACTGGATTTTGTGACCCCCCCAACTAGTCGCAACAGTCCATTGACAAAATATGCACAATAGCCAGCATAATTATGTTGGTGCAGTTGTCGGTGGTCACATGATCTTGACAGAACTTCCTTCTTAAGTTTGTGTACGTATTTTGTATTCGACCTTTTACCAGCAACACTTCCGGTCAAGTCCAGATAGCGACTTCCAGTCCTGACAGAACATGTACTGGAAAAGTAGTTTCTCATTCAGTTCATTATTTGTACTTATCAGTTTAGCCTTTTCGGGACTGGGAAATGAAAGGATATAGTGTTCTGTATTGTGCTGTTGGGCAGTCTCATTAACTGCATGACATCTGTAGTTAGCAATGCATTCAGCCTTTTGTAATGGAGATTGTAAAAATGAAGATTCATAGGTAGGTACTAGGCCATCGGCCCAAGGGCCTAAGTAAGCCTACCCAACAAGGTTCCCTGGCTTATGCCACTCAAGAAAGTTATTTTCTTGTGCCCCTGTCGAGCAGAACCACAGAAGTGATCCCTGGGTTGTATTTCCTATTTCCCATCCACTCATCAAGATTTTTCTTCAAGGGTGCTAATGAGGAACTTTACTTGACATAGATGGGTATACATTCATAGGTAGCTACTAGACTATCATCCCAAGGAATGGAAAACTGCTTTGGTAGGGCTCGAACCATGAATGCCTACATGCAATGCGTACACTCTAACCACTACACTATTGCAATTATAAATATACACCCCTTTCTATCTCTAGTCTACGAACATATACAGTGAAGTATTTAAAGTATGTGATCCACTGGGAAGAATATGGCTTAAAGAATGGAAAACTGTTTTTTTAGGTTTTAACGTGAAGTGTGTGCATTTGGTTTTGTGTTTGATGCACATTTTATTTGGCTTACAGTTCTGGTAACTTGGATGCCTTTATTAGACCTATACTCCTCTTTGCGTGCTTTGTATTGGATGTAGAACAGTGCACTTATTGGTTTTCCTATAATCATACCTCAGAAAAAGTGAGAATTTTTTATATTTTGTTGTTTGTCATGAACTCTGTAAATGTATGCGGAAAACAAAACAGTGTATTTAGTTTTCTAGCAAAACTAAATTATTTTTTCTTCACTGAAAGGGGCTGTCCATGCAGTCATTATATTTAGCAGTTGGGTGGGATGCATGAGAGGCAGACCTCTTGCAAATACAAGATTGGTATTCCATTTTATCATTAGCTGCCAGTTAGGAGCCTGCTGAGTTAGTCAGCAATCGAAATCATAATGAGACAGGTCTGTCTGTAGCAGTGGAGTTTGCTATACCTCTTTTAATCGACACACACACACACTCGCTGCTCCACTTCTTACATACCCTTTTTTCTTACAACCTAACTCAGCTACCGGCTACCTTTACACACTGCAACCCTTAATGAGGACACGGGTTTCGCCAAACTTAGCTGCTCACACTCACGTGACTATACAATCACCATTCCTTGTTTTAGTGATGCAACTGGTCATCACTGTTAATTTGTTTCTGTTTTGTACTTCTGTCGATTTTTCCCCACCAGTGCTCCTCTGTAAAAGCTCACAACCACTCAGTGCGCATGGGGGCATTTCCAGTTAACAAGCATAAACACGTTAATCTTTTAGGTTCATAGGTAAGTACAAGGCTATCTGCCCGAGGGCATCTATAAGCCTAGCCAGAATGTGTTGGCTTTCTCCGCCCCCTTAGATTAGTTCCCTGTGCCTCTGTCCAGCAGAGCCATTAGTTCCCTGTGCCTCTATCCAGTAGAGTCACTGCAGTGATCCCCGGGGTAAATTTTCTGTTTCCCATCCACTCGTCAAGGTTTCTCTTGAAGAGTGTTAGTGAGGAGCTCTGCCTAATGTAGATTGGAATCCTGTTCTAAAGCATGGGGAGTCTCTGGGACAGGAATCTATCCCTCCAGCACATCCTATTTATCGTGGTGAGGTTTAGATCCCTATAGCGTGTGGCTCTCGGGGATTTGTTTTTTTTTTTTTTTTTTTAGGTGGAGCATGTCCATCAATTCTGGGTTGGACATGGCCTTCTATGTCAGGCTGAGATCACCTCTGAGTAAGCGGTATGCAACAGAGTACAGCTGGATAGGGCATCTGTGCCAGTAATCCTCTTGGTGAGGTACTTCTGTGGTCTTTCCAGCTGTTGCAGGTGTCTTGTAAGGTACATCCCAAATGCGGCGTTGCACTCTATGATGGGTTTGATGAGTGATGAGTAGAGGGGCACAATAACCTCTTTTGTTTTAGATGTGAACCCTTTTGTGATTAGTTGGGCCACACAGAAGGATTTTCTAACCACCATGGCAATATGGTTATCAAAGGAGAGATTACTATCTGCTTGGGTCCCCAGATCCCTTATTACATTTTCTATATTTAGGGGACTACCACATATGTGGTAGTCCGAGGGTACTATGTTTTTTCCAAAGGGGATGACTATGCACCTTTTGACATTTAGCTTGAGGCCATGATTTTGACACCAGGTATCCGTCTCAGTGACACCTGTCTGGAGGATGTCTGTATCAGCCGGAGAGTCAATTATGGCTTCCAGTTTGCAGTCGTCTGCGAACTTGGTCAGCCGTAATCCTGCTGTGCTTGCCTGTACCTCAGAGGTATACACCGAACAGGAGGGGTCCCAGGACTGAGCCCTGGGGTCGCCACTTGTAACCTGTTTAGAGTTGGACCTAGAGGCTGCAACTCTCACCATGTGGGTTCTATCCGTGAGCCAACTGGCAACCCATCTCGTGACATAGGGATTTATTGTTCATGCTGGTGAGCTTGTCTATAATACCAGAATGGGGAATTGTGTCAAAAGCCTTTGTGAGGTCTAGGTAGGCTGTGTGGGCCTCCTTTCCCTAGTCTAAAGCCTTGGTAACTGTCTCAAAGACATCCACCAGGTTTAGGAGGCATGATCTGCCCTTAAAGCCAAACTGGGTAGGGTCCAATGATTGAAGGGTCCCAATATCTCTGTTAATGAGATCCATGATGATGCGCTCCACAGCCTTGCAGACCAGGCTAGTCAGGCTTATAGGGCGATAGTTCTCGGGGTCCGTTGTGGCTCTACCTTTGTGGAGCGGGATAACTGTTGCTGTTCGCCACTCTATGGGTACGTAGCCTGTAGTCAGGCTGAGTTTGAACAGAGTGTTTAGGTGAGGGGGTAGTTCATTTTGGAGCTCCTGTAAGACACAGCCTGGGACACCGTCTGTTCCCATTGAAGCTGTGTTTTGGGCTTTGGACAGGGCTGTTTTAACCTATGTGTCAGTGATTGCCGGGGCTCTACATTCTTCTGGTATGGTTATGGGCCCTTTAGAGGGTGAGAGGGTGGTGAAGTTGCACTAAACCTGTCTGCCAGAATGTTGGCAATATCAGTCAGTTCAGTGTATTTTGTGCCATTCTGTACTAACTCTGAGCAGATCTGAAAGTTTCCACTTTGGAGTCCTTGGCAATTTTTCTTTCGAAGCTAGCTTTGGATGATTTTATGAGGGATCGTAGTTTCTAGCTGATACTGATCAGGGATGTCTTTCCTTCTTGGGATTTTATTCTTTTCTGTACTACTTTCCTCCTTCTATTGTATAGCTTGTTTATATGGCAAGGGTCCACCAGACTGATTTCCTTTTCATGGAGGAATGAGTCTTGGTTTTGTTTGGGATAGCACGATCCATGCATTCTTGCAGATGCTCACAGAGTGCTTTTGTAAGAGATTCAGCAGCTTGGACAGCGTTGTCCTTTAGCATGGGGGTTGTGAGCCTTTCCACTTTGATCTTAAGTAATGTGAAGTTTACTTTTGAAAAGTTTTTCACGGTGGTTTCCTTGATTGGGGGTGGGGTGGAATGTGGATATCCAGACTGATTAGTCTATGGTTTGATCTAACCAGTGAGGAGTTGACCTCTGGTGTAGAACACTGGTCGCCCATGTTGGTGATGACCAGGTCCAATATGTTGTCACCTCTGGTGGGGGTGTTTACCAGTTGATCCAGGGCGTTCGAGTTTATAAATTCTAGGAAGCGTTGGGCAAGGGAGTTAGTACTTGAGTAGTTTTCCCAGTTAATGTTTGGGCAGTTGAAATCACCCAATATTAGGACATCTGGTAGGACCTTCACATTTTCCAGTGTCTCCAGAAATGCCAAATGGGGGTCCTGGGTCATGGTGGGTGATCTGTAGCAAGCTACAATTTGAATTGCAGTTTTGCCCGTTGTTAGTTGCACATGGATGATCTCGGAGGCATCGCTTTTGTGTTTTGGTCCGGGTTCTGTAGTCGAAAAGTATGGTATGAGTTTTAGCCTGGTAGTGCTGGGGTGCTCTCTGGAGCCTTAAACCAAGTTTCTGTTACTGCACAGATATTGATGCTCTCCATACTGAGGAGTGCCTCAAGTGCATGCATTTTGAGGTTTAGACTTCTGGCGTTGAGTAGCACTACCCTCAGTTTTTGGTTACTTGTGCTATTTACGGTGGTGGGTTTGTCTTTTGAGCCTTGCCTAAAAAGGCACTATGGGGGCGGCAAAAGCCTTGGCCAGTATTCGAAAGCCTAAGGGTGACAGGTGCAAGGCATATCTTGCGAAGCAATGTGGCTTGTCGAGCATGCCATCCCAGGTGGACAGATACTGGATCCCCTTTGAATGACAACAGAAACTTAGCCAATTGTTGAAATTGATCATTTTTTCTTTATACTGTGGCATCATTCTTGGTGAGGGCAGGATGCTACTCGGGGTCAGGGTCATACCGGCCTGGGCTACGTGATCAGAGAGCTCTTCCATGTCTCTTCATGTAGTCCAGGGAGGTACGTCTCAGGTCATTCACACCAATATGGACAATGACAGAGTCATATTTGTTCTTGTTCTGGAGCGACCTGAGTGCTTGTATTATGTGGCGGATCCTGGCGCCCAACAGGCAACTAAATGTAACCTTCTCTATGTCCAGCCTAGTTAGTGGGACATCAGTGTGCCTGACTATAGACTCGCCTATTACTAGTGTGTTGGATATGTTATTTTGCCTTAAGGGCAGTGATTGCGTGGCACACTGATTATGTGAAGTATGTGTTTCATGGTTTGTGATGGGGTGTGGAGGTTGCTTGGATGTCTGCTTTGGAGGTCTCTGTTGCTTCTGCAGATTTTTATTTAGAGCCTCCAAGTATGTTTTTGTGTACCTGTGTGTGTTATTTGCCGGTCTTGGTTTAATAGGTCTATGTGAAACTGGTGGTGTGTTGCAAGTATTTCCCTTCTCCTCTTGACTGTCAGTTCCAGTCTTGGTTTGAGAGAGCTTTGCCTCCAGTTTGGCTGTATAATTGCATCTCTTGCATATATTAGTGTTTGGCGGTAGGAGAAGAGGGTTGTCTGTGTACATGAGGTAGTTGTAACATTGCCTCAAAATGCCCAGATTCACCAGTTGGACTGGAGAGTACACCTGAAACTGCCCTTTGGACATGCCTGAATAGGTAAAGGGAGCTGTTTTACTGATTGGCTGGTAGGGACGAATAGAGAGCCTTGTCCTTCTGGACAGTATAGGGGGGTCTAGTACTAGGGTTAATTAGTGCTTGCTATGAGTTTTGAGCAAATGCTGGGCTGTGAAATGAATGGTTTGAGTGTTTAAGTTGAAAGTTTGTCTAGTTCCAAGGGAAAAATTGAAGAGTAGACTTTGTGGAGACGGGAATAGTTTAACCCTAGCTAACAGACGCAAAACCGCACAAATGCTGTTTTTATAGCAGGGAAATTAAAGCATTAGAAATTAGCCCAAAATGGTCAATAAACTACTAACTTCTGGGCTTCAGCAAACAAGGCGCACAAATTTCAGAAAGAAACAAACAGTTCAAATAAGCAGGCACAATAAGCCTTTAACCAGAAATTCCCAGCTCAGAAGGGCAGAATCTAGCCTCTCCTCCCACAAGAGTGCAGACCACAAACCTTCTTAATGTAAAATAACTGGCCTGAAGCCCAAGTGCTTAAACCAGAACTAATGTGCTTTTAGAATAACAAACACCGAGACTTCAATCAGTAATTCCCAACTTAGAAGGATGTAAGCTACCTGTCCTGCCACAGCAATGCAGTCCACAAACCTTCTTAATGTAAAACAACTGGTTTGAAGCCCAAGTGCTTAAACCAAAAGGCTTAGAATAACAGTTACAATTTAATCAGGCTACCACCAAGCAGTAATAACTGCAGCAGAATAATACAATTGAGTACTTTTAAGAAGAAGTACAAGCAAAATAAGGTAATAAAGTGGGAAGAAACACAATTACAGTAAAAGCAGATGAAAGTGCAATTTTTTTTATAACAATAGGAATTGAGCAAACCAATTTAAACAAATTACCCAATTAACCGGTAAAAAAACCTCAAAACTGAGCCCTGTTCCAGCAGTCTTTAATCAGACAAGTTCTAACTGCACACTCCTGCCACTAGGCTGCAGGGGAACCTTCTCCAAAAAAGATGGCCTGGATTAGTGCTCAAGTTATACAAGCAAAGCTAGATTCAGCAGACCTGAATCTAGTCTATGCTACAGCAGACAAGGCGCACCAATATCAGAAAAACAGTTAAAATAAGCAGGCACAGTAGAAATTCCCAGCTCAGAAGGGCAGAATCTAGCCTCTCCTCCCACAAGAATGCAGACCACAAACCTTCTTAATGTAAAATAACTGGCCTAGAGCCCAAGTGCTTAAACCAGAACTAATACACTTTTAGAATAACAGACACTGAGCCTTCAATCAGCAATTCCCAACTGAGAAGGATGTAAGCTACCTGTCCTGCCACAACAGTGCAGACCACAAACCTTCTTAATGTAAAACAACTGGTCTGAAGTTCAAGTGTTTCAACCAAAATACTTAGAATAACAGTTACAATTTAATCAGGCTACTACCAAGCAGTAATAAACGCAGCAGAACAAACACAATTGAGTACTTTTAAGAAGAAGCAAAAGCAGAATAAGGTAATAAAGTAGGAAGAAACAAAAGCAGATAAAGTGCAACTTTTTCTTTATATATATAATAATAGAAAATGAGCAAACTGATTTAAACAAATTACCCAATTTCTCCCGTTCGATTCTTGGCTGGAGTGCGGGGTGTGCCTTCTGTGTGGAGTCTGCATGTCCTCCCCGGGGTTGGGTGGCCGTTCGAAAGACATGCGTAAATGGGCATGCCTTCGTTCAAGGTTGAACATCGAGCTGGCACCTCGGCGTTCCAGAAAATCTACTGCCAATCATTAGCAGACCGGAGGTCCGCTGTGGCGACCCCTAACTGGGAAAGCCAAAAGACAACAACAACAACAACCCAATTAACCAGTAAAAAACCTCAGAACTGAGCCCTGTTCCAGCAGTCTTCACTCAGACAAGTTCAGGGCCTAAGTGGGTATGCCTACTCAAATGTTCTCTCGGTATTAGGCAGGATGAGCTAATGAGACTAGACTGGGATACAGCTGAACAGATGGGAATGGTAGGAGTGTCTGAAATAGAAATATGATCTCACTGTACTACTTGGTTGAGTGAGCAAATGAGGTGGGCCCAGGAGTAGTGTTCAAACACAAATTTACAGGAGGGGCAGGTAGTCAATTCCAAAGCCACCCACAACAAGAACAGGGAGGGTGGGTGGGAAAACTAACTGCAGACAGAGAGCTCACAATTTTCAATGAAACAAATGAGATAAATGCAGTACTATTTTAACACAATATTCAATGAAACAATAAAACAGAAAAAATAAAATGCAGTACTATCTTATAACACTGCAAGTTTGTACTTAGCTTGCAATACAGTTGATGTAGGTATGTAAAAGCTAACCAAACAGCTCAAGCATGCAGCTATTCAGCAGAAATAATTTCAGAGATAAGGGACCAAGACTTTAAGACACAGAGAAACCCTCTAGGTTAAAACCTCTTTTGTGTGTGTAAAATCGTTTCCTGCCAAAGGCAACCATATTATAAACTCACAAGGCAACTATTTTAATGAGCTTTTCTCCAAATCTAAAATCTGGAACTATCAAAGTCACCGAGTAACCACATCTTCCTACACTGCACGTACTAAATCTTAAAACAATTCCGCAGAAAGTTAACATATCCATTTAAGTTTTAATTTGGATGGGTTGCTTCACTCCTTATGGAACCACAAGGAAACATCTTAGTCACATTCTTCTGCAATTAATACAATATCTCCCGCTCGTTCTCAAACAGCTACGGCGCAACTGTAACAACTAGCTAGCTACTACTTAACTTACTATCTTATCTCACAGGCCAGACAACGGTATTTTGGAGATCTCGATTTACAAACATTACAAATCTGAATAGTAACTACCAAAGTAAACGACCTCACATTCACAACTACTCCATGTGTTGTTACTCTATCCTGACCTGTGTTACTGTGACAAAATACTGAGTGCTGCCTGGGTGGGCAGAACACTAGCTGAATTACTTGTGGTGGGTGCTTGACTTTCTCTACACAATGCCGACACAGAGCGTCACTCAAACCAATGCTCGTGCCTTGCGTGAGTAACCAATTGAAAAGTGACAAAAGCCTTGCGTCTCCCCTGAATGACGAATACACATGTGGATCAGCTGAGCTACCCAAAGTAAACTATTCACTGCTTGCAGTAAAAGAAATGACTGCAACAAAACAATGGTAACTAAAGGTCAATAAATTGTTTACTAAAGTAGAGAAAGCACTGACCCAGATGCAACTGTCCTCAGGCTTGGGTAGGAGCACGGTCTACTCAGTTACGACATAGATTAAGAAAGCAACATGTTAATATATCATAATCTTAATGTACAGAACATCCTAATAAGTCCAGTATTATAATCATGTAGTATTCTTCCTAAAAATATAATGTAAAACTTGGAACTGGTAGAGCATTTAGGTGTAGGCATTAAGGATCAACTTAAGAGAACTGAGTGAAGGGGTAGGATTGGTTCATCGCAATACACCTTTTTTCTTCCCAGGCCTCCTATTAACTATTAGCTATCGGCCTTTGGACTAAACTGAATATGTACTTGCTAAAAATGAGTGTTTTGTTCGGATGCCCAAGGATCGGTCAATTCGGTCTTGTGCATTCAGAGGGACATATTACGGACACTATATCTGCAGTACTCACCTAAAAATGGATGCATTGTACTTCCGTTATGAACAGAAACTACTGCTCTCTGTTGTGCCACTTCCTTTAATTTGGAGAGGTCCGGTGACTGTGGAGTGAGCTGCTGAGATTACTGGGTTGCTTCATCTTCTCCGCCATGTTGATTTTTGGGCACCTATGTATATATTTGTTTTATAGTGTACGGTAGGACCGCGGTGTTCTATAACCTTATGTGACCTATTTTCGTTGCTGAATAAGAACGGAACTCTTCCTCAAAGCTACAAGTGTTCCTATCAGCTGATAGAAAGCAGGTAGTAGCGCTGCATGAGGGACTGTGTCTTACAAGTAATCGTATCCCAGACAGCCAAGAAAGTTTGTGAACATTTTTATTGAATATTTTTAACACCGTGCGTAACAAACAGTTTCACAACAGGAGTATGAGACTGCTTGGACTACAGTGTGTGTTTACCGTGGATTATTTGGTATCCCGAATTTGAAAGCCATCCTGTTTTGTGTGCTTTGGTTTAAGAGCAATGGTATACTAGTGCTGTTTTTCCATTCTTGAATTAAGAAAGCCCTCCTCTTCCTGGAAGGCTAATACTGTCTCATGAGTAAAAGAAAAAAAAAAACAGAGAAAGTGCTTGTGCAGCCTTGTGTGCAGTGGCAAGCTGCATACACGGAGGTTCCCAGCCTTTAGCTGTCCTCTCTGAATGACACTGCTGTAATATATCTGTGATAATTTCGAATGCATGCTTGCATTGCAGACATGAACCTTGGAGTATTGTCTGACAAGTACAATGAATACATAAACAACGTCTCACATAACCTATGACTGTTTTTTTTTTTGGCGATAATGTTACTTACCTTTCGAATGGGAGAATTAGCTGGGTATAAAGATTTTTGTCACCGTTTACATCTTCCTGGTACTTCTACTACTTGTCAGGATTTAATTTGTTTCGTTTCTTGTAAGTTTATTTATGATTGTGTTGACGTCCAGCGTGGAAGAGGACACTATTTCGCTAAGAATGCAAGAAACCCTCAAGCATGATTGAATTCAGCCAGACCCAGGGACTTCCTTCACACTACTCACAGTAAGAAGAAGCCATCCAAAAGTTAGTATGACTTTTTTGTTTCTTTAAATTACAATGGGTTGCATTGTAAATCACCGCAAGTGTTACTAATCGGTGGCATTATAACGTTGATTTTGCAATTTGATAGTTACTGTTTAAATAAATACTTAGTCAAGACTGACACTTTTTACTTTAAATGCCAAGCCCCATGAAAAACACAATCATTGTTTTACATTTTTATTTTGAATGAATAGTAGTGGAATTAGGGTGGACAGGTTTAAGAATAAGTATACTAGAGGGTCAGCCCAGGTTGGAAGGTTTGGAGACAAAGCCAGAGAGGCAAGATTACGTTGGTTTGGACATGTGCTGAGGAGGGATGCAGAGTATATTGGGAAAAAGATGATAAGGATGAAGCTGCCAGGTAACAGGAAAAGAGGAAGGCTGTATTCAACTGGACGTATAAGTGAATTTAAGTACCTTTATCTGCACTTTTTTTCCCCAAAAATACAGTATTTAAATTGATTTTAACTGTGTTTCAGAAATATTAACTGAAGTAGAAGTTAGTCAGTGTTTGCTGAATTTTATTATTTGCTAGTAATTACAGGTGTGGGGGTGGCCACATTCTTTGATTTCCTGTCCTTGCCTATTTAAGTGGTACAGTGTGAAATATTTTCTGCTTAAAAACCTCAGCTTTGGCTGGCTAAGAACTAGCTGTATTCAACTGGACGTATAAGAGAATTTAAGTACCTTTATCTGCACTTTTTTTCAAAAAATACAGTATTTAAATTGATTTTAACTGTGTTGCAGGAATATTAACTGAACTGGAAGTTTTGACTCTGCTCTTCAGTTAGTGGCCTTGAAACTGCCCGCCCCTCTTGTAAATTTGTGTTTGGATACTCCTTCTGGGCCCATCTCATTTGCTCACTCAACTGAGTGCAGTGAGATCATATTCTGATTTCAGGCACTCCTACTGTATACAAAGAGAGCATATGGGAAACAGAAAAAAAAAATTTAAGCTTGTTTCCTGTTAAGTGGTATAGACTATTTGTAGGCTTCTGAGCCCCCAAGCCCTTCTGTGTTGCAGGGAAGCCTTCGAGCTTAGTTTTTTTTCTTATAACTAGCCAGTTTTCTAGTTTCAGCACTCAAATCTGTTTCTTTGATCTCAGCACTTGTTCAGAAAAAAAATTTCATCTGCTTTTACTGTACTTGTTTCGACCTACTTTATTTTACTTTTGCATCATCTTAAAAGTACTCAGTTGTACTTATTACTGCTTGGTGTAACTCATTCTAAGCATTTTGGTTTAAACACTTGGGCTTCGGACCAGTTGTTTTGCACTGAGAGGGTTTGTGGTCTGCACTGTAGTGGCAGAACAGGTAGCTTACTTCCTTCTAGGTTGGGAACTGCTGATTGAGGGCTCAGTGTCTGTTATTCTAAAAGTGTATTAATTCTGGTTTAAGCACTTGGGCTTTCAGGCCAGTTATTTTACATTAAGAGGGTTCGTGGTCTGCACTCTTGTGGGAGGAGAGGCTGGACTCTGCCCTTCTGAGCTGGGAATTTCTGGTTAAAGGCTTATAGTGCATGCATATCTGAACTGCTTCTTACTGAAGTTGGTGCGCCTTGTTTGCTGTGGCATAGACTGGATTCGAGCACCCCAGCACTACCAGGTTATACCTCATACCATGCTTTTCGGCCCCAAAACTTGGACCGAACCACAAAAGGAGGGGGAGTGTCGATATTCATCAAAGATACCCACACCTCCAGGTTGGTGGCAAAGCACGAAGCATCAGAGACTATCCATGTGCAACTAACAGTGGGTAAAACTGCCTTCCAGTTTATAGCCTGCTACAGACCACCCTCCCAAACCCAGGAACCCCACTCGGCCTTCCTGAGAACACTGGAAAATATGAAGGTCTCTCCAAACACCATTATATTGGGCGACTTCAACTACCCAAACATAGACTGGGAGCATTACTCTAGCTCCAACACCCTAGCCCAAAGGTTCCTAGAATTTATAAACTCAAATGCTATGGAACAACTAGTTACCACTCCCACAAGAGGGGAAAACATACTGGACCTGATCATCACCAACATGGGGACTCTATGCTCCAGACCAGAAGTGTATCCCTCACTGGTAAGATCAGACCATAAACTAATCTCACTGGATATTCACATCCCGACCCCACCCCCTGCCCAGAAAACCACAGTGAAAAACTTCTCTAAAGCAAATTTCACACTCCTTAAAACCGAGGTGGAATCCTTCAAAGCCTCCGGGCCTGTGGAAAATACGGCCCAGACCGCAGAATCCTTTATAAACGCATTCTATGAACACCTTCAGGAATGCATGGATCATGCGATCCCAAATAAAACCAAGACCCAATCCTCCAAAGGCAGACGTCCTGTCTGGTGGACCCCAGCCACAAACAAACTATACAACATAAGGAGGAAGCTACTAAATGATAGAGCAAAATCCCAAAAAGGGAAGGCATCACTGATCAGTATTAGCAAAAAAACTACGGGCACTCATAAAATTGTCTAAGGCCAGCTTCGAGAGAAAAATTGCACAGGACACTAAGGATAATCACAAGGCTTTCTTTAGTTATGTTAGGAACCTGGGTGGTAATTCCCAGATATGCTCAGAATTAGTCCAAAATGACAAAAAATACACCGAACCCACAGACATTGCCAACATCCTAGCTGACAGGTTCAGAGCAAACTTCTCCCCACCCCCACCAAAAGGGCAAATATCTATCCCAGCAGAGTGCTGCCCCCCTGCCATCTCAGATGCTCAGGTAAGAGCCGCCCTCTCCAAAGCAAAAAACACAGCATCAATGGGACCAGACGGTGTCCCGGGCTGCGTCCTACATGAACTCCAAGAAGAGCTAAACTCAAACATAAAACTACTGTTCAATCTCAGCCTTACTACAGGATATGTGCCCAAAGAGTGGCGTACAGCAACAGTGGTCCCTCTCCATAAAGGTGGTGCCTCAACGGATCCTGGAAACTATCACCCCATAAGCCTGACTAGCTTGGTCTGAAAAGCTATGGAAAGGATCATCATGGACCTCATAAATAAAGATATTGGGGACCTACAGACACTGGATCCTACCCAGTTCGGCTTTGTTAAGGGCAGATCCTGCCTCTTAAACCTGGTTGATTTCTTTGAAACAGTCACCAAGGGGACCCAAGTTGATAGCAATCTCTCATTTGACAACCACGTGGCCAAAGTGGTTAGAAAAACATTTTATATAGCCCACCTAATCATGAAGGGATTCACATCTAGATCAGGGGAGGTCATCGTGCCTCTTTACTCATCCCTCATCAGGCCCATAATTGAGTACAATGCCCCTTTTGGGATGTACCTTACCAGACACCTGCAGCAACTGGAAAGACCCCAAAAGTACCTCACCAAGAGGATCAAAGGGCTCAAACAGATGCCATATGCTGCCCGGTTAAAGAAACTCCAGCTCTACTCAGTGGCATACCGCCTGTTCAGAGGCGATCTGTGCCTGATGTATAAAGCCATGTCCAACCCGGAATTAATGGACATGCTGCACCTCAGAAAATCCAAATCCCATCGAGCTACGGCGAGACTTGAACCTCAGCACTGAAATAAATAGGACATGCTGGAGGGACAGATTCATAACCCAGAGGCTCCCTTCACTCTGGAATAAAATCCCAGTCCAGGTTAGGCAGAGTCCCTCATTGACTCTCTTCAAGAGGAATCTTGATGAGTGGATGGGAGATCGTAGGTTTACCCAGGGTATCACTTCTGTGTCACTGTTAGACAGAGGCACAGTATACTAACCTCGAAAAAGGGCATAGCAAAATAAATTTAAAATGGGTGGCGAAAGCCAAACACATTCTGGCTAGGCTTATAAATGCCCTAGGGCAGATAGCCTAGTATGAACCTATGAACCTAAGATAAGGTTTATGGATGTGGTGAGAGAGGACATGCAGGTGGTTGGTGTGACAGAGCAAGATGCAGAGGACAGGAAGAAATGGAAACAGAGGGGTCGCCACAGCAGATCATAACGGGAGCAGCCGAAAGTAGTAGTGTAATTCTTCTTCTCTTTCCGCTGTTGCCAAATTACTATTCATTATGTTGTTTGCATCCATAGAAGAGTTCCCTCATGCATCCCAGCTGCTGTAAATTATGTAATGTAGAAATAATTAGATGTCTCAGTTTGCATGCATTATGTTGTGTATGTCATATAATGTCAAAAGTATGTTTTACTAATGAGGAAAGTGAGAGTATTTTGCCAGATGTTTATGTACAGTTTTGTTGTAGTTAACGTCTGGTAGTGTGTGTGCATCATTTTGCATTTATGCATATATTTGATTGTGTACTTTTAAGATACTGACAGTTTTCAGAAGTTGGTGTGATTGACATGGCCTTATATGATGGCTTGTTAACATAGTTAATACAGGCAAGGTGGCATGATTTGAGGTTAGTGATGTCTTTTGTTTTGGTGTATTTTCCTAGCTGAAAGGTGGACTATCTAAAATATTTTCCTCATTTTAAAATTGATGAATTTTAAAGCTTGCTTTTGCATCATCACTTTGGAATTGCTGTGTTGCACTAAGATTGTGTTTTCCCTTTTGTATTTCTATGCTGGCAGTATTAGGGTTGCAGATAAACATTAGGCAGTCTGTATCTGCCATACAGAAGATAGAACTGCACTAGTTAGTAGGAACAGCTTTAACAGCAGCTGGTGGTCAGATGTTTTTGTAGCTGTTCTCTCCTCCTTTAGAAAAAGGACCTGTTCATTATTTGTGGAGCTATCTCCCTCATACAGGCACACCAATGGTGCTGTCCCTTGAGTGCATATAATACTGGTTGATCTTTGTGTGGTGGTAGACAGTATGTCTAATATAATGCAGTAGTACAGGTTGATCTTTGTGTGATGATGTGGTGGTAGACAGTATGTCTAATATAATGCAGTAGTACAAGACTAATGGTGTGCGACAACTCCTGAAATCCTTTAGTGCTGGTTTTCGTATGTCCTTAACAGCTGTTCTTTAGTTTTTCACTGTGCTACTGTAGTCCCCTCTCCTTAAAAATGGCCAAAAAGCTGAGTTCATTGCTTGTTAAACTAGATCCAGTGCAGGTGTACTTTCATCTGGAAAGCCCCCTTACTTGGCTGTTAAGAGTCCAAAATTACCAAAGATGTTCTGTCTTGCCTTCCCCTACATGGAGATTTTGTAGCAGGACTGTAATAAAACCACCCTTCTCCTGGATTGTCTGAGCTGGAGTTGGCCAGTCACTCCTTACTCTACTTGGCTGGTCTTTCCAAATTCTGAGCTGCTGATGAGACCTAGGTCGTTTTGAGGAGTGGTCAAGGCAAAAACTTTTACAACAAATAGCCAAACTTGAGTTCTGTTTGTGACCCTGATGAACTGGTGTGGAATAGACTTGATGGATTAGTTGATTATGAAAAGTCCAGGTTGCCAGATTATGTTTCTTCAGTGGAGAGAAGAGTCTATGGTATTTGGGGAGGGGGCTGCATTTGTCATGTGGCAAAGGCAGTTACTGCAGCTGTCATATATTTAGAGGCAGGTATATGGGTTTTAGCTCATGATATGACTGGGAAGTGGGTGCATCTTTCTCGATCAGTTTGTCCACTAGGTGGTTTGGGAGCAAATTGTGATTTCAGGTAAAGTACATCATTCTAAACTAATAAACTTGGGCTTGGTAGTTTTGTTTCATTTATTTTTCTTTTTGTCTGTGGGAATTCACCATTAGTACATTATACTAAACTCTCAGTTAACAGACACCCATGAAGATTAGTAGATGCCAGATAACTGTAGCTTTTGCTTGTTTGAGAGTTACTATTAAAAACAGGCCTGACTAATACTGTACCCTATACTGTTTGTTTGGTTTGACTTGTTCTCAGGTTGGGAAGAGAGGGAATAATCTTCCTTTTTAAAACTCTAAAGCTCTCAAAATGTAAAGTATGTGTCTTTGGCGGGGGGGGGGGGGAGGGGGGGACAAAGTGTAACACATGAGAACTGTACTGCATTTCTTTGATTTTTGTTTTATTTTTTTAGGGAAGGGGTGGGAATATACCACAGGTTTGAGTTTTAGGGTTTGGTATGATTTATTGGAATAGTTACAACTTATTTGTTGCATAGGATCATAGGCAGTTACTAGCCTATTGGCCCTGAGGCCCTTATAAGCTTAGCCAAGGGTTTAACCCATGTTTAAACAAGTCAGCAGAGAATAAAGCTGTTGCATCCTCTACCATTTGAGAGGAAAAGATCAGCCTGGGATTGCAAGTGATATTTCTTATGTAATAATTTTCTTTACCGCAAAACTTTGTGTTCCAAGACCATTGTTAGCCACATCTGAAATTAAAGCACATTGAATACACTGTGATGGGGAGGAAACACTGACTGATGAAGGGAGGTGCAACGCTGGCATGCTATCAACTCGAGGCATCTCTCTGAAGGCATGGTTTTATGTGCATTCTGAGAACAGCAGCTTGCAAGCCAAATCACAGCAAGCTGCCATTTATCTGTGGCAGGTCAGCTCGGACTCAGGTTTCAGTGGGGGGGGGGGCTAGGATAGGTAGGTGGGATGGGCTGGCTAGAGGAAGGATTAAAAAGTCTGGGAACAAATCAGTCTTCTTGATCCCTACCTGGACAGCTCCTTCCAAAGAGGACGAGCTTCAGGCAAAACAGTTTGGTATGGGGTATCAGGAATGCAGTGGCACCAGCTTAGTACAGTAATGCAACAAGCAGTGAGAAGTGGTAAACCTCCTACAGCCATCGTGTTACACTTGGGGGGCAATGATATTGGTCAACAACCAATAAAATATTTAATTGGTTCAATGGTACGAGAGATTAATTGCATACATGAATGCTGGCCACAAGCCATTATTTGTTGGTCAGAAGTGGTACAGAGAAAAAGATGGAAAGGGGGTAGGACCATGAAAGCTGTGGAAAGAATGAGACGGAGAATTAATAACTCTATGGACAAAATTTTAAAGGCCATTAAGGGGTTGTACATTCCCCACCCTGGCATTCGGGTCTGGTGGCCGGATAGGTATGAAAAGGATGGGGTTCATTTATCAGAAGAAGGTGCACAGGTCTTTTATAAGGAATTGCAGGCAGGTCTAGCTTTGAAGGGCATTCACCTAGAGTAGATTGAGATGTACTGGCAGAAGGAAGGAACATTCCTCCCTTCTGTGGTGGAAGGCAGGAAAGATAAGGGAGGCCAAGGTAAGTGTGTGTGTGTGTGGGGGGTCACAGGACTCTTCAGCTGGACCTTCCACAGGCCAGACAGCCCCAAGGGATTGTTGCCAGGGGACTTATCAGCCCGGCAATGGTCCCTTGGCAGATTGTAAAGGCGGTTCAGACGAATTGTGATGAACTGTGAAAAAGTTATGAAAAGGGTATGATGCATAAGAAGGGCCGGATATCAACAGTGCTGTCTGTTGTCCTGTAGGTTTAGGGGAATGCTATGAAAGTAGTAAATGGCCTCCCTGATATTCCTGCCTTGCGCACATCTCATATTAATTGGCTTCTATTAAAGAAAAAGTCATTGACAGTGATTGGCAATAAACACATGGCTGTGGCCATTTAATCCATCTGAAGTCTCTGTGTTATTAATATTTACCTTCTGGTTACCTTGACTTGTTAAACATGGAATCTTGAGGCATATGTTCACAATGATGAAATGGAATGACAATGTGCTGAGCTGGTTCTGTATATATAGCTCGATACTTGATGTGAATCATTAATGGAAATATGAACAATGTGTTCAATTTACTGAGCTGGTTATGCATAGAGCTCAATGCTGGATATGGATCATTAAAGAAATTCTGAAAAATGTGACAAATGCTTAAAGTAGCATGTAAGGTTATTCCGTAAGCATCAATGGTAAGGTATCTGTTAAGTAGGTTATGATTTTAGATTTTTGTAAAGACAGGTAGAGCTGTACCAATCACAGACAAAAGTGTATATAGTTGTACTCTGTGGCCCAGCCTCCACAAGGGTTCCTAACAGTGCCATAGACATCACTATCCCTCTAGGAATGTAGAGCTTCTACCTTTATGTATCCTTCAGTTGGCTTTAAAGTACTTGGATCTATTCCTGAAAAGATGATTGCTGGTATTGTAGTCTAAAATTTAACTGCTATGTTATGTTTTGTACATTGGCAAGTGAATCCTTAATTGATTTTTTTTTCTCATTTAAAAAGGTGGTTAAGAGATGTGTGTTGTAGACATTGGATTAGGGCCATTCCTGTTGCAAAAGAGATCTACTTGTAAGATTTGTGTAAGCTATTTTATGGCTGCTGATAGTCATCCCTTTCAGCCAAGGGACCTCTTTGTTCTAAGTGAGAGAATGCTGCATGTTTTTCTTGTCAGTGTTTTGTCACCTGTTTTGAGCTTTACACTGTAGTAGGTTCCTTAAAACTGTACTTGTAGAAAGCTAGTTGTTTATGCCCCCCTCCCTTTTTTTTTTGTGGTTATTAATAGGTTATCATTATGGTGGAGAAACCTTTTGGTTTGAAGAGGAGTATGGATTGCGACAACCAAATGCCAAGCTTGGATACTTGCATTAAATGCATGTGTTGTTTCACATTTAGATAAGGAGTACTCAGTTTGCACTTCTTTTGGTACTAGGGCTTTTTAACAGAGAAGAAGCAAGCTGGTCCTCTTAAGGGGGCTTTTCCTTGCCACTGTGGGTTAAGTTGTTTTTCTTATTCTCTGAATCATTTGGGTCCCTCAGGTCTGGCTCTGAAGTTGCAGAAACTGTTGGACCCTGTTCCAGCTCCGTAGTCTGTTATAATTGGACCACACACCTCCTTTCAGAGAGCTTCATTTCTCACTAGAACCAGTAGGCTCCAATCACCTTTCCTTCAAGAAAGATCCTTAAATAAGATGTCAAGATCCCTTCACAGCTTCATCCCTGAGGTGTGTGTTGTCCTCCTAGAAGTCTGTCTGAAGCAGACATTGATAGAATGATGGGGGAAGTTTTTCAGAACACAGATCCAGCTACAGGGGGTTTTCCCAGCTCTGACCCCTGTTGGAGTCTGGAGTCTTGAACGTTGGTCTGCCACCTCATTAGATTTTAGCTCCTTCACTGATTTTGAGCCTTGGATTCATGGCTCCTCTGTCCAAGCTCTTCCCTAAGTTTGTCTGTCTCTGATCCAAAGGCTTGGAGCTCATCGACTGCATTTCTGATTCAGTTATCTGAGTGGCTCAGTCCTCTGTGCACCTCTGAGCAGAGGTGCTGATGTCAGTGCAGTGGGGTCAGACTTGACTCCAAAGTTATAGGACCATCCCTTTTCCTTAGTGAATTGATGTTGGGTAGCTCTGCAACAGCATCTTGCAGTAAGCAGAACTGAACTGATCAGGGCCAGCCCATGTTGGGAGTCCTTGGATCTACTGGGATGTCTTTGGGGCTGGTTACAATTTCTGCTTTTGAGGTCTTGGAGTGTTCTCTTGGTGTAAACCCCTGATCAGATCTGGCCTTGCCCACACAGAGCTGTTAAGGTTCCTGTCCTCCACATTCTGTCACATAAGGACAGCTAGCCTCTCACACTCTAGTGATCTAGAGACAGACTGCATAGTGGACGCCCCATCAGCTTCATAATTGTCCCTGATCATCCCACTACAAAAGGTTATTGTAAGCATTTGCACAAGATGAAGCACTGGGATTCCCTGTAGGAGTGTACTGATTTTGATGAATGGGAGTGTTTCCCTAGATCCCCCACTCCCTTGAAGATGTCACCAATGAGATTCTGTTATTTTTAGGCAAAAAAAAAAAAAAGGCGTTTGACCACTGAAGCCTCCTCTCAGGAGGAATTTGTATACCTTGACTCTCTTGGAGCTGACCATCTACCCCTTGAGTAATCCTTCCCCCAGACAGATTAGTTGATCTGGTTTTGAAGCAAGCATATTATAAAATAACAGGATGTAATTGAGCCAATCCCCCAGAAGCAGGACAAGATATCAGTGTCCCCTAAACACTGTCCTTTTGGAACAAGGTTATTGCAGTGAACTTCGTGGTGGTGGCAGCCACCACGAAAGTCCCTGCTGAGAACAGTTACACTGCCCATCCCCTTAACAGGGAGCCCAGGACATTGAACAGGTTAGGCAAGCAGCTGTATGCTTCAGTGATCTCTTTTTTCTGGCTCACCTAACATGTTCAGAGGGATTTGGCTAAGGAGCTGTCCAAATCCCTCTCTGGATCCTTATCTGTGAAGGAGAGGAAATCTGCTAACATACAGTTGGCCACCTTTCAGTCCTTGTCAATGCTCCTTGTCTCAAATGTAGCTGATAGCATATCAGGAGAAGCAGGCAGTGGTAGAGTTGTCAGATGGCATGCCTGGGTGTGCATCTGTGGCTTTGTGGAACACTTAATTTTCCCTAATATGTATCTACCCTTTAGTCATATCAGGGATTCCATGCTCTACCTTTGCTCACAACTAGGAATCACTGTGAAATTCACCAAGTCCAAGTTTTGCCCTGTTCAAACCACAAAATTAATTGGAGCCTATCTGGATCCCAAGTTATATTTAATCAGTCTACTGGAATCCAGGATTGTCACACTTCAGTAGCAGGTAGTAGCGGTACTGTATTGTCAGACAATTCCAGTAAGGTTGCTCTTTTTTTAATTTCTTTTCAGCTAAATGGCAGCCACCATTACCTTAGTCCCCATGGCCAAGTTTTATGAGGGTGCTACGATGGAATTTTGCAGTTCAGTGAGAAGTCAAGATATGAATTTTCATTGTCTCTCATGAAAATTTGCAAAACCAAGTTTTCAGTAGTGGGGAGGGGGATTTTGGGGAAACACTGTCCAAGTCACTTAGTTCCATTTAGTGAGACCAGTGTTCACATCAACATCCTGGAGTTGAGGGTGGTCCCTCCTATGGTTATAGGCCTTCCAGGATTCCTTTCCAAGGGCGCTGTCTCCATCCAAATGGACAGTATGTCAGTGGGAAATGCTGTGAGGGTTTGACGACTGGTGATGTCTTATTGTCACTTTGTTATATCAATGCACATACTGGGGAAATGTTCTACCATACAGGTTGAACAGGTCTAACCTTCATGACTGGTCCCTCAATCCATTAGTGGCATATTTTGATTTTCAGCCACTAGGGCTGACCATGCTGCTTCCCCCACCAACACCAAATGCAGTAGATACTTGCTGTAATGCCCCGAGAGAGGAATCCCTGAGGGATGCTCTGATCCAAACCCGACCCCCCCATCTCCTTTGTTCGTAACTACCTATTCTTCTCATCTCAAAGTTTCTACAGAAAGCAGTATGGAGTAAGGCCACAGCGATCCTCATAGTTCCCATTTAGCCTTCATAGGTGTGGTTTCCCTTGCTCTGGTCTCATCCTGATTACCCACTCCATGGGTGCTGGACCATGCTCCAGCTCTTTTATCGCACTTCTCTGGGAAGTCTCACCTGGACATTGAAGCACTCAAGTTGACTGCATGGTTTGGTTTCGCCAGTTCCAATGATGTGGTTAGATAGCCTAGGGCCCCCCCCCCCCCAAGTTGGACACATTCTGATTTCCTCACTGAAGCCTTCAACCAGAAAGATTTGCAAAAGCAAATGGAGATGGTGTCTATTAGGAATGTAGATTCAATTCAGCTTCTCTCCTTTTTTGGGTTTTTATTTTCTCTCTGTATTTTAGGTCAGTGTTTGTTTGACTAGTGTATTCTGTTTGTTTTTGTTCTCATTGGAAATTTTGTATATGCTTCTGTTTTTACTTTGCCTTGCACAGTAAGGCCTATGCTGTTGATTTAAAAGCTTTGTTTGGAAGTTTTGACAGGAAAACTTGCTGATTATTGCACTTTATTCTTTGTAGTTGTGATTATTTGACAGGCTTGAGCAGGTTACAGCATTTTAAAAGGAGGTTTCTGTTTAAATTGTTATTTTTGACTCCATTTTGTAAATTAAATATTTTTGACAGGAATTTCTCAGTTTATGATTTATTTCTCATCTAATACTATATTTGGTTGTATCCATTTTATTTTGAATTAAACTAGCCTATTTTACAAAGTTGGATAATTTTGTGCATGTATTTTTTGCTTGAAACTGTCATTTTATTCAGTGTGGTGTTTAGAATAGTATTCCTACAGAAATATGTTTCTGATTGCTATTTAGAGGGACAACTGTGGGATTTCTCTTTTTTTTTTTTCTAAGTAGGCTGCCTGTACAGCCAGTATTTTGATATTTTAGGTTAATAAGAAAGTACAAGCTAGCTGCCCCTGTGGGCCACTTTAAGCCTAACTAGCTTTCCTCAGTGGGAATCAAACCCTGTACCTCCCATTTTGTGAAGTAAACACATTAATCATTATTCTAATCCCAAACTTTTTTTGTCCCCTGACTTGATGGGCTCTGATAATGTGCTCCCCAAACCCCTTGTGCACCTTTTAATTAAAAAAAAAAAAAAAGGGGGGGGAGGCAAAAGTAAATCAAGAAATATGCCTCACTCTGTGGCTTGTGACTCCATAGTAGCCTTCTGCAGGCTGTTGGACCACTCACCTTTTGCCCCAGTGTTGTATTTAGTACTGCAAATGTGCTTGGTACAAGCAGCTGACATCCTCTGGGGCTGTACCATTGCCTTGTTCAAGTACCAAACTCTCTTTAGGTGCAGTGAAACTCAGGGGAGCAAAATCTGTTGCAAGTGTTAAGTCTTCCCCCAGGGATTCTTCCCCTAATGTAGTGCATGCAAAAAAGAGAAACCCCACCCTATTGCAAGGCAGCAGTCTTTGGACCGTTTTTCCACCTGAGATGGTAGATTCATTCAGGCAGTTGATCATGTGGTACAATCCTGGCTTATGAGTAATGTCAGCACACCTAACTCTGTTCAGCCACCAAGGGATCTTAGATTTTGAATTTAGGGATGTTTTCAATTGGGAGAAATCTTTGGCTATGCCTGAGACCTGCAGGGTATATTATCTTTTAGAAGATGAGGCCGTGGATTTGTCTTGCCATTACTGATCCTGACAGAGGATGTTTTTAAGAAAGCTTGCAGTTCGTCTCTGCCTAAAAGTGTTTATGAAATTCAGGGTGTGCTCATCCTGTTCCCTAAGCCCCCTTCTCTGTGAGCTCTGCTTCTGTGTCCCGATTGACCTCTTTAATAAAAAGACTGCCTTTATCAAACCCCATCCCTTCAGATAAGCTAGTCAGTTGGCTAGAATCTCTGGGAAAGAAGCTGATGCAATCCAGCATGGTAGCTTCTAATAAGTTTAACTACAAGTGTTTTATGCAGAAGTTGTGTTGCGGTGCATGCATAGTTTATACGAATTTTCCCCAATCGTTACCTGCTGGGCAAAATGTCTGTCATTGTTTGTAGCGTTTCTCAAGTGCCTAAACATGCACTTAGGAGTGCCTTGGAAGGCGTCTATTTTTTTTTTTCTAGAAGTGCAGCAACATCTGTGTTGATGAGGTATGCTTGGTTGCACAGTTAGAGTTAAATGAAATTATGAATGCACAACTTGATTTTCATTGTGCAATTAAGGATCTGATTAGCTTAAACAGTGGTATGACAAATGTAGGCTGAGACAAAGGGTGTTGAATTTGCTCCATGTTCCCAAGTTTCCCCTTCATTCAGCAGGATAATTTCCAGCAACCCAACAACCAGAAGTCCTCTACAAACAAAATGAAAACATAAATAAAAATGACCGGATATAAACCTCACCAGATTTAAATGAGTTCTTTCCTAAAAAGAATACCCCCCCCCCTCCTCCAAACTTCACTATGCTGAGGTGCAGCACCAGTCTTCCCCAGGTCCCCTTCCAGGTGCACCATCTCAAATTAGCTCTGAACAATGTGGCTTGGCTATCAGTGGCTTCAAACAAATGGGTGCTCATAATCATTGGCAGAGGTTACAGGTGGCAGTGGAAGTGTCATTCACCTCTATTTAAGGTGATTTCCCCTCACCTGCTGGAACAGACCTTATTTGCTTGTACTGTGGCAAGTGATGGACTCTGGTCTCTGAACCAATCCCCCCTTTAGAATGACTGAAGGGCTTCCACTATAGAGTTTTTGTGGTTCTCAAAGCTTTTGTGCACACCAATGTTTGGGCTTAACTTTTCTGAATACCTTTGTCAAGGTCCCCCAAGTTAAAGATGCTCATCCTGCAGACATTGCATCCCCTCTCAGCAGACCACTGCTTCATGGTGACCCTGGGCTAGAAGGATGCTTATTAGTATGCCCCCATTGCTCATCGCTTCGAGGTATCTGAGATTTTGTTGCGTGTGGTTTGCACCACTGGTTCTCTGTATTGTCATTTAGTCTGTCCATTGCACCACCTAGTATTTCCTAATGCCTTTCTCTGGTAGTGGCCCACTGTCAGGTTCTTGACATCTACACTTTTCCTTACTCAGATGGCCTGCTGATCTGGGCAGTGTCTGTATAGGTGTTTTGGAAACGCTAGAGAAGGTATCTCTCTTACTCTCCCAGCTAGGGTTCAAGTTGAACCTTCAGGAGTTGTGCCTGACACTCTCACAAAGGCTAATCTTCTTGGGGGGGGGGGGGTCTTTAATTGACACAGACAAAAGAAGTCTGTGTCCTCCAGGCAGTGTTTTAGGAATTCTGCAAGAGAACATTGCTTTAACAAGAGAATGCCTAAAAATTCTAGGAATTATGGCATTCATGATTCTCATGACACCACTGTCTGTTTTCACATGAGAGAAATTCAGTAAGTCTGTAATTATATGGACCCATCACCTACATTCCCTGGAATCTTGGTTACCAGTGCTGCTCTTCATCAGATGAGAAAGAGTGGTGAAGAGCTTAGCTGAGCATCAGTCTAGGACTTTTTTCTTCCGTTTCTTCTATCCTGACAGATTTGTCCAACTTTGCTTGGGGAAGCCATTTCTGGGGGGGACACCACCACCTAAAAGCACATGAATAGCAAGGAAGTAGTGGTGGCAGTCCAGGTCTTGAAAGTCCTTCACCTATGGACTCATGGTCATCTTCTGGTGGTTACAGGTAACATCACAATGATGTGGTTCAACAAACAGAAGGTACAAGGTCAAACCCTCTGTGCTGATTGGCAGCGACAGCTGGGAGCTGGCTCTACAACATTTGCTGACTCTTCAGCATTCTACATCCTGTCCAGGCCAAATGTCGTGTCAGACAGGCTGAGCAGATCCTAGGCAGACCTATATGCGTGGCATCTCAAGGCAATGATGGTCCAGTATCTAGTTCAGATGTGCTCACTTCCTTTCATACTAAAAGCTGGAGACATTTGTGTTCCAGGTGATAGTAAAGTAAAACTTTTTTCTCATAGCAATATGTATTTGATTAACACCTCTATCAAATTGTATACATTTTTCTATCTTTCACAGTAACAGAGATTTGGCAAAATTCATTTCTGTCACAGTAACTGTGATATTTGTAGAAATAGCATGAAACAGCATCTGCAAGTACAGAAAATAAATTTGCAGTAAACAAGTATGATTATCATAATAGAATGTGCTTGTGTGGAAGAAAAAGTATTGCACTTTGAATGTTGTTATTCAATTTAATAAACCTACTAAAGGGAAACTACTGTTCTATCCATAAAATAACATTTCGGTCTGCCAAAAAACAGATTTCTCTGGATGAGAATAGGGTGCAGATAAAGAGTGCTTCAACACAAGAAAAGAATCTTTCATCAAGGACAAAGTTTGAAATTAGATAAGTGACTGTAAAAGACTATTTTGCAACTTGAGTCATCCGAGGAAGTGCAGTGTATTTGACAGTAATCTAGGTTTATAAAAATAATGTTATAATCTTGACAGTAGTGCTTGGTTGGCTTCTTTTAATAAACCTTTCAGTATACAGTTGTACAGTATTTAGCTGTGTAACCTGTTATTTAACACTAGTGTGCCAGACTTAATCTGGACACTAATATGACTAGCACTAGTTAATATTTTGTTGGTGCCAACTGAAAAACTATACTTTTCTCTTTTCTGAAGAAATGTCAAGCCAAGGTCTTTATTTCACCTCTGAAGAAAATGTCCAAAAGTAGACCAGACAAACTCCTTACTGCTGTATCTGTTATTCTTTATTTGTCTTTAATTCTGTCAGAGCTATTTCGATTCTATTATAACACAGCTGGACAGATGAATAGACTAAGCCACACAGTCTAAAACATCACCCCGAATAAAACATACTGTCCAGTTTATATACTCTTTTCAACCAATGTTATTTTTAATGTTCTTGGGACTTGTTCTTCTGGTTTCTGTCTGTCATGAAAAAGTCCATGGTTATTTCATGCCCTTTTTTGGCTCTCGCTGTATCTGAAGACTTCTCTCTACATCATCTTTGCATCACTTGACCTGTCTGCATATTATTTATTTTCTGCATCTGAAAGTCAACTTCCTTTTTTCTGTAACAGGGTGCATTTATAGTACTGCCCACAGCTATAGGTCATTAATATCCAAGCTGAACATAACTGTTCTTGCAAAGCAAGCATATTATTTTGAAAATTACTGTTTGGTCTTGCACATTTCCTTTCACTGTACATACAGTATACTGGGGAAAAGCATTTTAATTTACACAATATCTATCACCAACCTCCATACAGTCAGTATTGAACAGCTCTGGTACTTCCCAGTGGGTGAAATCAAGATTTCATCTGTGCATCTGCTCTGAGTTATTCACTAGCATTTTTAATATAGTGGGAGTTGGCAGTTTTAGTCTACAGCCTGATCACTAGCTAGCCATTTCTGGAAATGGTAAACCTCTTTCTGAAATAACTTCCATAACATCAAAACCAAACTCCTGATTTCAGACATTCATACATCAGTGGTATTAACAAGCCAGTAATAATAAAGAATTGTTTGGTATAAATAGAAGTGAAAGTTTTTTTGTGAAAACAGATTCATTGTTTTGATCAGTATGTACAAAAATAAAATTGAATGTTTTAACTGTGTAGATATATAGGTGTTTTTGTTTGCTGTAACAGTTTTATAACATGTAATTATCAGTAAAGACTAAGGATAAGTCAAAATTGTCAGATGAAGTCTAAAAAGTCATTTTATAATGACAGTTTCTACCTTTTATAGAAAATTCCAGTCTTTTGTGCTAAAAGCTTACAGGTTGTAGAGCCAGATGAAATGGACCTACTAGTCATGGTGGGATGCTCTTTAAGGATAAGGAATTGTCAGACAAACAACTGGATGAGAAGTTGACAGAACTTAATGAAAAATACACGCACATCTTAAAGGAACATGACATACAGGCTACAAAGTATATGCAAAAATGTTATAGACTGTTTGACTAGGGCTGATATTACTATACACACTGTTAAGGCTTTGCATGGGGACACTGACACAGAAGCTCTTAAACAAGAGTTAAAGTATGCACAGCATAAACTTTTGAATGCCAAGGCAAAGGAAGGATAATTACACTGATACAGGAATTACAGGAATATACACTTGCAAATGCAGATTTATGGAGAGGTGCCTGAACATGTTCAGATAACATGAATGCTCCAAACGTGCAGGTAATGACAGGTTCTCCAGTAGATCTCTACTACCAATCTAGTTAGTTATAAACCATTTTTCATTGAGATGACAAGAAAATAGAAGTTATGTCCTTACCATAACGTTCCATGTGGAGTGTTCATCTCGCCTTTGTTCTTACACATGGGTTCGGAGCCAATCCTCGGCTCCATGTCGGCCGCTTGCAAGCTCTGCATCGAGAAGAAGCTCGAGACAACCTAATACCCACAATCCCCCTCTGCCTTTACCTCAGATCTAGTTTGCAAGCAAACCAGCAGCCAGAGAGAGCACACTCATGCCAAAAATTACATAACCAAGAATCATCTATATATATATATATATATATATATATACACACACATGTACATCATACAAATGCAACCACTGCAAATGCAGAAGGAGAATACTCCAGACCAGGCACCAAATTGAACGTTCTTCCTGAGGGTGGGAATGTAAGAACAAAGGCGAGATGAACACTCCACATGGAATGTTATGGTAAGGACATAACTTCTATATGTGAGAGTGTTCAATCTCGCCGTTTGCTCTTACACATGGGTAGCGTCCCTAGCTCCATGTTCCTGAGGAACTCACGGGAGAACGTTCTTGAGCACAGTGGAACCAAAGGTTGCCCTATCCCTAGAAACCCTGTCCACTTTGTAATGAGAGATGAATGTATGCGGTTTAGCCCAAGTAGCAGCTGCACAAATCGTGTCTAATGGTAGGCGAGCTGCGTGAGCCAAGGATGTAGACACTGATCTTGTAGAATGTCCTTTAGGTTTGACAGATAAGGATTGACTTGAAGAATCATAAACATATACAATACAATCAGTTAGCCATTTGGAAAGAGTTCGTTTAGTAACCGCTACACATTTGCTGCTGTCAGCAAAGGCTAAAAAAAAGTTGATCAGATTTCCTGTGATCCTTTGTTCTATCCAAATAAAACCTGAGTTGTCTATGGACATCCAATTTGTGTAACATATACTCTAACTTATTAGTGTGATTCTTGAAAAAGGTGGGTAATTCAATGGACTGATTAATGTTATTGGTAGAGCAAACTTTGGGGAGAAAGGATGGATTAGTGCGAAGAGAAACTCTGTCAGAGTGGAAGATCAAATAAGGGTGTTTAATAGAAAGAGCCTGAAGCTCAGACACTCGCCTAGCGGATGTAATGGCTACCAAGAAGAGAGTCTTCCACGATAAAAACTTCAATGGGCAAACGGAGGCTGGCTCAAAAGGGGGCAACATCAATTTAGATAGTAAAAGGTTCAGATTCCAAGGTGATGTAGGAGTTCTAACTGGTGGTCTAATATGAAAAGATCTTTTTAAAAAGGCCTTACAAAGTCTGTGAGGCTTAACAGGTGCCCCACATTCTTCCACATGAAAGTTGGAAATGGCAGCCAATTGCACTCTTAAGGTGGCAGGAGAAGCTCCTTCATGGAACAATTCTGTTAAAAACTCCAAGATCTTGTTTAACGGAGCTATGACAGGGTCCAAATGATGTGAATTCACCCAGAAGACGAAACGCTTCCATTTACTGGTGTAGGTCTTTGTAGTGGAAGCTTTATGAGAAGCCACTAGTATATTCTGAACTGTCGGTGTAAGAGAATCAGACCTGGCTAAAAAGGGAAGCAGCCAAGCTGCTAGATGGAGTGATTCGAGAGAGGGGTGAGGAACTCCTGATGAATGAGTCAGTAGATCTGGCTCTGGGTCCAGAATCCAAGGTCCCCGAATGCGGTGTTGCAACAGAAAGGGGAACCAAATTTGACGAGGCCAGAATGGGGCAATGAGGATTATCGTCCTTTGAAGGTTGTTGGCTTTCTGCAGAAACTTTGCAATCAGGGGAAAGGGAGGAAAAGCGTACAGGAGACCCGGGGGCCAATCGTGCACCAGCACGTCCCTGGGGACTTCCCCTGGAGGGGGTAATAGGGCAAAGTAGCTCCTGCACGGCATTCATTGGAGACGCAAAAAGATCGCAGGAAAGCTGGCCCCACTTGAGAAAAATCATCTTCGCAATTGACCGTTTGAGGGAACACTCGTGAGGCAACAGGATTGCTCTGCTCAGCCTGTCGGCTATGACGTTGTATGACCCCGGGATGTGCGTTGCGATCAGAAAGCGACCCGTGGACTCCGCCCATTGCCAAATTCTCATGGCCTCTCTGCATAGCTGATAAGACCTGGTTCCCCCTTGCTTGTTTATGTACCAGACTACAGACATGTTGTCTGTCTGAACTGCAATAGTCCCTAGAGGAAGAAGGGGAGCAAAGTGGTGCAACGCTAGAAACACTGCCCTCAACTCTAGAACATTGATGTGCAGATTGTACTCCAAATTGGTCCATCGCCTTGGACTGTCTGTCCCTGAAAGATGCCCCCCCACCCTATCAGGGAAGCGTCCGTGGTTACCGTCGCTGTCGGTGTGGGTAGCATAAATGGTCTTCCGCTGGAAAGGTTGCAAGTCTGAAGCCACCAGGTTAGGTGTGATTTGCATGTGTTTAATCAGAATTTCGTGTGTCAGAGGTAGCTGTTGGAACGACCATTGTGCAAACAGTAGCCATTGTAGAACTCTCATGTGCAGTCTTCCCAATGGTATCGCAATGAGAGAAGCTGCCATGAGACCCAAGACCTTCAGAACCAGCTTTGCTGGGGATTTTTTGGAGGACAGAAGGAGAGAAATGTGGCTGTGTAGTGAGGCTATCCTTTCTGGAGGGAGCCTTAGAATTAAATGATGCATATCTAATTCCGCTCCTATGAATAAGATATGCTGTGATGGCTGTAGTAAAGATTTTTCGAAATTTACGGAAATTCCGAGGTGAACACAAAGTTGTAGAGTGTAATCCCTGGCCTATATCAGTTGGCCGGTGGTGGCAGAAAGGAGCCAGTCGTCCAGATCCGGAAACACCTGGAATCCTAGGCGTCTCAGATGAGACGCTACCACTGCCATGCATTTGGTGAAAACCCTGGGGGCTGAGGTCAGACCAAAGGGCAGGGCTCGAAACTGATAGTGACTGGCTCCCAGCCGGAAGCGCAAATGATCCCTGGACACCCTGGCCATTTTGATGTGGTAGTATCGTCCTTCAGATCTATTGAGCACATCCAGTCGTCCTTCTGTAAGAATGGAAGGATCGATTGAAGCGTGACCATTCGAACTTTTCTTTCTTGACAAAGGTGTTGAGGTTGCTTAGGTCCAGAATCGGCCTCCAGTCCCCTGTCTTCTTTGGGACTAAAAAGAACCTTGGGTAAGTTCCGAATCCTATTTGGTCCACTGGGACTGGTTGGATGACTCTTTTTCTAGCAGCTTTGAAATTTCTATAGCTGCTGGGTCTCGCAGATGGGGCGGCACATCTGGGAGTCTTTTCTTTGGAATGGGAGTGGATAGAAAGGGTATTCTGTAACCTCTGGTAACCACGCTTTTTACCCAGTTGTCTGTAGTAAGATTCTGCCAGGCCTGTGGGTATAAAGCTAAGCGACCCCCGACTGCCTCCAGCGCAGGACAGTCGGGCCCCCTCTCAGGAGTGCTGGAAGGGTTTTATAGGGGGTGTATCCCTGTCACCTTGGTTTTGCGGACCCCCTCTGCTGCCAGGGCGGTGTCTTCCACCTCTGCCCCCTCCTCTGCCTCTAGAGGGGGCATCACCCTGCGTGCCTGGGAAAGATCCTTGGGGTTTTCGAAACCACATTTTTCCACCGCGCTGCCCTTTGGGGTACGGTCTGGATGGGGTGGAAAAACGGACTCCGACAGCAGACAGAGTCTTTCCCTCCTGTTCACACCGGGTAAGGGTCTCCTTTACTTTGGGGCCAAAGAGAGTGGTACCATCAAATGGGGCATTAGTAAAGGAAGACTTAAAGACTTCCGCAAATGAACATAAGCGCATCCAGGATTGTCTGCGAAGAGCAATCGCTGAAGCTGCTGCCCTACTCGATCCTTCGGCTGCGTATGATATCAGCCTCATGGATGAGTTAACAATGGATGTAAGGGTATTGAGATGTGCTGTAACTTTCTCTGAAACAGCAGCATCTGTAGTACCCTGGAGGGTATCTCCCAACTCTTTGATTAGATCCCTCTGTAGACGTGTAAAATGGGTCAAATAGTTCAGGGATCTCAGAAAAAGCCGCTGAACTAAAAATGCGCTTCCCGTACCTGTCCATAGTCCTAGAATCTTTGTTAGGCAGATGGACAGATGAGGAAGATTCCGACATCTCCTTTTTCGTGGCCGCTGCCACCACCATGGCGTCCACTGGAACTCCCTTTGTGAGGTAAGCCTTGTCTTGGGGTGCAGTAATGTACTTATTAGGCTTTCTAGGGACTGGTTCCACCGTGTCAGGTGTCTCCCACGCCCTTCGAGCAATCAGCTCCATTAACTCATCGAAGGGCGGAGTGACCCAGGAGGAGGAAGGGCGAGCACCGAATGCCTTCAGCAAGACTGACTCATCCTCAGAAGGGGGAAGGGACTGCCAATCACCTCTCTGCTTTAGGATCTCCAAGATGTCAGAAAAGGAGACATCTTCTGAAGGTGACTTTGGGGACCCTTCTGACTCATCCAAGTCAGTATCGGATGTCAAAGATTCTTGTGGAGAATCCAAGTGTCTCCTCTTACACAATCTTTTCCTAGGGGCTTCTTCGGGGGGAGCATCCGAAGAAGCCTCAGAGGAAGAGGGGGCACCCTCCAGGGGTGGCTGAGACACCGGTGCTCGACGCTTGGATGTGACCGTTGGTGCAGAGGAGGATAACGATCCTTTATGGGGAGGAGAGGCTGCTTCTACTGATGTGGTTGTCTGGGTAGACAACACCTTCCTCATGAGATCGAAGGCCCCCGGGTCCCGAGTCGAGGTATCTCCCGGTTCCGAAGAAATGGGAAGAATCCCCGAAACAGGCACCGAAGGCATCGACCCCGAGGACGGAGCAGAGTCGATCCGAGCCGAGAGGGAGAGTCGGAACCGAAACATCAGTTCGACTCTCGGTCCCGGAACCAAGGATGGATCCTCGGCTCCGAGACTCTGGTACCGGATCCAACGGAGTCGAGGTGAACGGAGCCGACCGAGAAAAGGATGGTTCTGGCACCGAGGGCTCCACAATCAGTAGATCAGCCTCTTCCGGCTCCAAAGACTGGACAGGTCTCTGAGGAGGAAAAGATGGAGATAATGGAAGGCCTTCAAGTTTCGACACCAACTGGGTGGAAACCGAGATAAGTTTGGATAAGGCCGTATTCTCCAGTAATTTCTGCACCACGTGGTCAACATCGGTGTCGGAGAGGGGCCTGGAAGAACGGGTCGAAGGAATCGAAGACGGAGCCGACCTCAACAGTGTCGGGGGAGGGAGCTCCATCACCGGTTCCAAGACTCGAGGCTCGGACACTGACAACAGTTGAACACTCGGTCCCGAGGTCTATGGAACCGGTGATCGAACCTTAACCGAAGAGCTCGGAGCCGATGACTTGGGCTCTGACATCTTCGATTCCTTCGAGGACTTGGATGCCTGGTCTGAAGCATCCAGAGCCTCTTGAAAGGAAGGTTTCAATAAACCCCTATCCATGAGTTTCCTGCGCCTATCTGTCATGACCCTCCCACTGAAAGAATGACAAATAGAACAGTCTTCTTGCAGATGGAGAGGGCCAAGACAGTAGACGCAGGAACTATGATTGTCAGTGATTGACATTTTTTGCCCACATTGGCAACGCTTGAATCCAGATTTAGTCTTCTCAGACATCTTAACTAAATGTGGAAAAAAAGGTGAAAAGTCAAGTCCAGGTAATAAGTCAAATCCAGTTAAGAGAAAATGTCTATCCAGTAATTGTCAAATCCTGAAGGGGTGGTAGGCCCCGAGGGAAACTCTAATAAGTTTAAAATTAAACTTAAACGGAACAGAGAATTCCTCAACCGTACCACACATACACACTTAGTCACTAAACAAAGTTTATAGAAGAAATAAGAAAAAAATCTTAATCTTAGCTTTAGTTGTTCGAGCTCGACCCAGTGATGCGAACGCTGCAGCGGCAAACTAGATCTGAGGTAAAGGCAGAGGGGGATTGTGGGTATTAGGTTGTCTCGAGCTTCTTCTCGATGCAGAGCTTGCAAGCGGCCGACACGGAGCCGAGGATCGGCTCCGAACCCATGTGTAAGAACAAACGGCGAGATTGAACACTCACACATGGTATTTTTACAGTATACTGACATTCAAAGATTGGCTTTCTTATACAACTAGCAATGCATGGAATGATTCACTGCAAAGATGTTTTTTGGTATTTATTCCAAAGTGTTAAGATTTTACAGAACAAGTTATATTGTTGGCATATTCCCATGGTCAAACTGACTACGAAGTTGAGTATTTTAATATTACAGTTTGACAGGATACTAGAACAGGCAGAGCATTTTAAATTGGCTTTTCAAATCATTTACAGAATAGATGACAGGGAAATGAAGGACCCAGAAATGCAAGAGGTGAATACATGCGTTTTTGGAACAAGTAAAAGGAGTACCAGCTGACATCAAGTGTATTTATGAGAAAACTGCTGCCACATTAGAGCCATGTGTTAATGAGAGGGAGAGTAATGCGTGATAAAGATATTTTTAAGCAGAACATTTTTTTTTTCTCTTGGAACTGAAGATGAGTTTGAAATAGTAGTAGATACAGTAGAACAGGGTAGAGAAAGGTGGGGTGATGAGAGTGGCATCAGCCCTTCCAGCTACAGGAAGCCCCGATAGACAAACTGCATTTTATTTCTGTAGAAAACTGGACCATGTCAAGCAGGACTGTGTATACTACAGAAAATTGAAAAATAGGCAGATAGAAAAAGGAGCATTTGTGTGGGACTCCCAAGAAAAGGAAGTCGGAAAGGAAAAGCAAAACTTACAGGATGGTAACAGAGGGTCAAATGTTTCTTAATAAAGCAAGAGGGAATACTAAATTGCAGCAATGAGTGAAAGCGATACATATCCAATAGGAGCTAGGGAAGATGCTTCCTGTAGCTCAGAATTTACAGGCTGTGTGTCAGGAATTGCTTTGTCCTACATATGCAGCAGATGAGGATGATTCCCAGGAGCACAATATCTGTGTTGTCAGTGAAGTCAAAGTCCCAACAAATTCACGTATTTATCAGTTTAAAAAGAAGGGTGGGCTTTGTTTGGTAATCTATACACAGTCGAGAGCACATTTGATACCAGGAGTTCCAGAAACAGCAGCTCAAATAAAACCACAACGTAATTAGTTTACAGTGATAGATTTGGCAAATGGATTTTTTTGCAGTACCATTTCAGAAAAGGGAATGGCAAAGGTTTGCTTTTACCTTTGAAAATCAACAGTATGTCATGACTAGATTACCTCAGGTTTTTCAGAACAGTCCTGTCATTTTTCAGATAGTCAGGATATTCTTACAGGATTGAGCATTCAGATACAGTTGAGACGGTGGAAGAACACTCATCACATCTGAGTGAAGTTCTGAGACCGTTGCAAGAGGCAGGGTCCAAAGTAAACAAAGACAAAATACAGCTTTTTGTCACAAAAAATGAAATTTCAAGGAACTTATCAGACCAACGGGGAGGACTCCTAGTCAGGGAAAGGTGAGGGGCATTCTGAAATTGACAAAGCCTTTAACAGTTTGGGATTTGCATACATTTGTGGGAATCATGAATTACAATAGGGAATTTATAGAGGACTATGCAGAAGCAACAGCTCCTTTCTGCAAACTGTTGACGGATCAAGAGAGTTGACTCTACAATGGAGTCACACTAAGGAAGAAGCATTCAAATTGTTAAAGCAGAAGTTGACACAGGCAATGGAGCTGATGGCTCCCACCAGTAAATTACCTTTTGCCTTGCAAGTAGCAGCAGGGAAGGACACATTCAGTGGTGTTATTACGGTCTTGGTCACAAGAGGCATCTCAAGCAATGGACACCAAGTTGACTGATTACTTTTTGTAGCAGGAGAGTGACACTTGTAGCAAAACATATCCTTGCATTAAACAGGTTTTGGCCATTTACTGGGGAATAAGGCAGAGTTTTGACACAAGACTTTGCTAAATGACCGTGAGAGAAACAAAATCACTGAAGGAGTTAGACTTACTGATTACTTTCAGGACGAAAATGTACAAATACAGACAGGGGACAAGTACTACTTAACCAGTTTTATTGGATGTGAAGGGAAAGTGCATAACTGCATGGTAGATTTGGAAAAAATGGATGTCACCATTAAAGGCAGATTATGACTGCCATCTTCCTACAGTGTTTGTGGATGATGTACGTTTCTGGAAGGATGGGAAGTACTATACTGGGTTTGCAATAGTGACATTGTAAAAGGGAGACAAACCAATTATGGTTAGGTTACCAGGATACATGTCAGCACAAGGGGCTGAGCTTGAGGCTGTAAAGTATGTTTTCCAGCATTTGCATCCAGTAACTATTTACAGTAAATCACAGTGCTTGTGTAGTAAATTCTCTGAGACTACATATGGCAACATGGGCTAGAAGAGGGTTCACTGATAATGCAGGAAAACCTTTGAAGCTGGTTTCTGTTTTATAGGATATGTGGAAACAAATTCAAATGTACAAGTTGCAGGGACAGTTCAGTATTTTAAGTTAAAAGCTCAAAGGAAAAATAATGGAAATGCTTTGGTGGATGCTAAAGCAAAGGAAGCAACTGAGAATGGCAAGCCTTTGTACCTTGAGGAGAGTGAAGGGAAAGGTTATGAATTTCATGTTTCTGAAGCACAATTTTTGGAGGAAGGAAAGTAGATGAGGATTTGAAAAGATTCACAGGGAAAAGGGAGAGCCAAAGAAGTTGGGAAAATGTGTGTTACCCACCTACTCCCATTGTTAAATATTTCTGTTTTTGAGACCGAGAAAGGACTAAAATTGCCATACATTCCATAACAGTTGGCCAAACAAAGTTTAATCACCACATTTTGGGACATGTAGGAACAGAAAAGTTATGGCCCGTAATGAAAGAAATGTATTGGAATCCACGTTAAAAAAAAAAAAACTGTCAGGCAGTGCAGGATGAATGCTTGGTACGTCTGCAGGCAAATGCAAAGTGCAAGAAGCCACAGTTGCATAGATTACCCGTGGCAGATGGACCATGGTACTGTCTACAGACAGACTATGCAGGCCCACTGCCTCCTGCAAAGAGTGGGCATCGCAGGAATGTCACCATTTGAGGTAATGACAGGCAGACAAATGCCCTTATAGTTTCCTTTTGACTTTGATGTATGGAGTGAAAGACCATTGTTAAAAGTAGCAAAGCATCAACATTGGATAAAATGCCTGCAGGAAGTATGCCAAGAGATAGCCTAAGAGCAAGCATTCCATTTGTGGAAAAAAAAATTCCACCATTGCCAGAGAAGGGGATATTCAGTTGGGAAGTAAATTCATGATAAAAAAAAACTGAGTAAAACTGGTCCATGGGGACAGTAACTGGCAAGGACCTTTTGAAGTAAAGGAATCGATTGGACCACTGGTAAGTACAGAATGTGAACAATTCTCAAAAAAATGTTGGTACCTACAGATCATTGTAAAATAAACGGAGAGAGCAAATGAAGGGTAGGTAAATAATATTTTATTTATCTATTTTTCAGATGCTCATTTATTTGACATTTGTTAACTGGGTTTGTCAGATTGGGTTGAGACCCCTTTTCAATAGAGACCTGAGGAGAAAAGCTCCACAAATTGCCAGAACAGGAAGAGAAAAGACCTTTATTGGTAAAAGCTCCCAGAAAACAGACTTGGAAACATAAATTGTTACAGTTAGTGTATGCAGTGAATGTTGCATATAGTCTGAAAGGCCAATCAATGCCAAAAGACAAGAGGGGATGGATAATGCATTTACAGTAATGCAAATGACATATGCAGAAGTAAATAATGCAACTAAGGGCATGGAATGTGCACCAATACCTATGGCAAAGGATAGAGTACATTTTTCAGCAGTACCCGTGAAACTAAAAGATTTGCTAAAAATTAGTAACAGGAATATAGTTTGTGGCAAACAAGACAAGGTAAATGCTCTAACCTTAAAAGTAAGGACAGTACCAAAAAGGAAGTGTATGTGTACAACAGGCAGGATCAAAATCAGTGGAGTGCCAATGAATGCAATATCACAGAAGCTAGGGGATGTTTAAATATCAGGAACATGAGTTAGAAGTCAGGGCAGAAGTGAGAGAGTTTTTAGATCAACAAAATTGGGAAAGCAGTGGAAATAAATTGTGTTCAATTGGACAGATTGGAGGGAATGTCCCTCAGAAAATATAAGGAAATATGTAGTACAATGTGTACATTGCAGAATGCAAATAAGGACATAAGTTTGTGGCTAGCCTTTAATCCAAGACTACAGGAGGGCCTAGTTGGTACATTGTGAGGAATAATACATTTGCAGTACAAAAGCATATAAATATGTCTTTGGAATGGGAAGGAACCCATTATATGGGGTATATGTAATACCATCAGTGAGATTAACTAAAGAGTTACCAGAAGGTAACATAAGGAATGTCGGGAGAAAGAGAGAATTAGAAAACCATATTGGTACATGACATAAATGCTGTAGAAGCAAAAGGGTTGGAGTATAGATTTAGGAGATGGGCTAATAGCTGGAACAGGAATTTTTCCAGCATATGGAGCTGTAAAGAGTTTATAGGAATTGAGAAAGCTCAGTAAATTATTAGAAGTAATAGCTAATGCCACATTTGGGCAATTACAGACAGTGGCAATGACTGTCGTTAGGATAATGGTACTACAGAACAGGATGGCACTTTACTTGCTTCATGGGGGGGGGGGTCTTTGTGCTCTGATCAACAAGGAGTGCTGTACTTGTATTACAGACAAGACAGACTCCATAAATACAACTAGTATCTGAAAAGGCTAGAAAGATGTGGAACAGTGAGTGGTTAAATGGGTTATTTTTGGAATGGTGGAAATCCATTATCACAGTTTTAATTGCTATAGTAGCAATTATTTTGTTCATAATAATGTGCACAAGTGTTAAACTTTATATTAAAAAGGCTGTCTCTTGTAACTAATGTAGTTGGTAAAGTAACATAACCAATGGTGCCATGATTTTTCTGTAAAATTCAACATTTGATTTAAATTGATTGAAAATTTTTTGGCTTTCAAAATAAAAGGTGGGAATTGATAGAATTATATACTAAAACTGGTTTCTGTCAGTAGTAAACATGCATTTGATAGAAAAACACAATTTGTCAGAACTGTTTTTCTTTCACAGTAACAGAGGTTTGGGTAAAACTGCTTTCCATCATAGTAACAATATGTATTTTTAGAAACAGTATCTGCATGTATAGAAAAAAAATAGTTAAAAAAATGTGATTAGCTTAACAGAACGTGCTTGTGTGGAACAAAAAGTATTATACTTCTAAATGTATGTGTAAAAAACAATGACAGTAGCGGCTTGTTGAAATATAAACAGTTGAATGTATACAGATATTTAAGTGAATAAACCTGCTAAAGGGAAATGGCAGAAAAAGGTACAGACTGTCCCTGTCAATGAAAGAACATTTTGGCCTGCTGAGAACCAGTTTTCTTTGAATGTGATAAGAATGCAGGCAAAGAATGCTTCAATACAGGAAAAGAATGTTTCATCAAGGATGAACTTTGAAACTTGATAAAAATGACTGTGAAAGACTTATCTGGTGGATATTTTGTAATTTAAGCCACCTGAGGAAGTGCAGCATATCTGACAGTAATCTGTGTTATAAAGAAAATGTTATAATCTCAACAATAGTGCTCGATTGGCTTGTCTCATTAAACCTGTCAGTATACAAATATACAGTTGTACAGTATTTTAGTCTGTGCAACTTAATTAAATTTTACACCGGATTTACTTGCAGCCATGCTTGGAGGACTGATTCATTCTCGTTCACTTGGTGGGAATGTTCCTGTGGCCTTTCCACCAATTCACAATGTATGTCTGAAGGTTTAGAAAGAAATGCCAAAGATCGTTGTGGCTAACCCACTATTGGCCCAGGCAGCCTTGGTTCACCCTTCTAATGCTATTGGTCATGAATGGTTACCCTAGACTTCCCTCACACTACAGCTTTGCTCACATGCAGTCTTACGGGTGATTAGTCCACCCCAGTTTGGAGCACCTACAACTGACCACATGGATGATTCAGTCTGGACTGTTTGGTGCTTGTTTCATGAGGATACGAAGCAGGGGTTAAAGGAGGCCAGAAAACCTGCCACTGTTAAATCTCATGCTCACAAATTAAGTGGTACCTAAAAGGGAGCAGAGGGTATCATAAAGTTCACATCTCCTATGGTCTTGAAATATTTGTGTGAGCTACTTGTGAATGGGTTATCATATGTGTACATTAATATTTATCGGCCATCTGTGCTTGTTTGTGAGTGAATACCCCTCTTTCTTTTCTTTTGGTAAAACCTTTCATGAATGTAGAATTGCATACGAGACCCCCCCCCCCCCAGGGAAATTCCTCGTGTGTGGGATATCAACTACTTTCTTAAAAAACTCAACTGGTCACCTTTTAAACTGGCCGATCAGGCTGAAATTTTTAATGTGGAAAACTGTTTTGTGGGGGCAACCTTACCTTGTTTTCCCCAGGTATAGGGATGTGCTGCTCACTAAGACCCTCTTTCATTCCTAAAGTGGTCTCAGAATTCACCCTCAGTCAGTCCCTTAGGTTCTGGAAGAACACAGAGGTTAAGAACAGAGGAGAAAGGATACTCCATACTTGTGCTTTGGCAGCTCCAGTAATACCCTAACATTATGAAATGCTCCAGGAAGGCTGAAAGGCTTTTTATTTCCTACACAGTGGCAAAGCAGTATCAATCTGTTCCTAAGCAAATCATTGCCTGTTATTTGTCTTCTGGTACTGTTTTTGCTACACCGACCATGGCAAGGTGAATCCAGGAAAGTTAAAAGGCACATTCCACCAGAGTCTTTTCCTCTTCAGTGGGATGTCAAAAAGGATTGGACTCAAAAGTATTCTAGCGGAGGCAACTTGGTCCTCTATTCAGACCTTTCCTTGTAACACTACAAGCTGGATTCTTTTTCTAAATCCAGAGCAGGTTTCACTCGGCCCATTCTTTAGGGCTCTTGGACTCTTATCCTTCCTCCTCCTATGCCAGTAAGACAGTGTGTTTGAACGTAGTACGGTTACTTGAGTCCTACTTAATTGTAACAGTTGAAGTTTGTAGAACAGTGTCTTACTGGCAGTACCTACCCACCTTTCTCCCATTTTTCGTTGGAGTAGCTGTTAAGTTATGCTCATCAGCCTTTGTGTGGGTGGGTAGGAGTCAGGCTGGAATGATAGGTGTTCCCAAAGCTTGCATTTTCATCTTCTCCCCCTGCTGGACCCTAAAAAACTGAAAAGGGCCCTGTCTGTGCATCTGAAAGGTAGTCCCTTGTACTGCCAGGAGATTGATCCATCATACCTACAGACAGGCTCTGAGCTTTGTTATCCTGACAGTGAGAGCATGAGGCATTACTACCCCATATGCCAGTAAAACAGTGTTCTAAAAGTCTACTGCTACAGGTAAGTAGGACTTTTCCAACTATACTTTTTTGGTAGCAGTTATCCTGTAAGTTCCTTTTGCTAATTTTCGAGAAGGGTAGTCACTTTGAGAACAAATCCATCCTTTCTCCCCAAGGTTGTTTCTGAATTATCACTCAACCAGTCTGTCAGCCTTATGTATTCTTTTCCTGCTTTGCCAGTAAAGTGGAGGACATGCTACATCATCTGGATGTATAGTAAGAATTTTAGAAAGACTGACCTGTTTGCCCAGTTACCCTTTCTTGCTCTCCAAATGTATTTTCCATGTCTACAAGGAGAAGCAATAGTCTTTGCCTGGTTCTCCCAAGTCTTATTCTGCTAGGTCAGATGCTGCCCTCCACTGCCTTTTTCTCCAGGTGATGACATTTGTGTTGCAGCTACTTGGTTGAATGTCCATACCTTTATATCTCACTAAGTTGGGTTTACAGCCCAGGCCTAAAGCTTCTTTTGGTTGCTGTTCTCTGGAATATCCTTCCATGAGGACCTCCCAGGATTTGTGGTAGCTGGGGAATCTGTCCTATCCATTGAGGAACAGACTGAAGAGAGAACACTGAATATGAAAGTTTATGTACCGTATTTTTCCATAAAAAAGACCTAACCAGAGAATAAGGCCTAACATAGGTTTCCAGGGTGGTCATGATATAAGCCCTACCTCAAAAAAAGCCTCAGTTAAGATTGTCACACGACGGACGTGTTGAATTATCAAATATTATTGACTGAGGTTATCATATTCTGCTCGCCATTTTCAGACCATTCGGCCACCAAACCTCTCTTTGCAGAAAGTCGTAAGATTCGTTTCCTGGGAGTCCTCCACGATTTCTACTGTAACCCTAACCCTTACTCACACTTGAGGGTTGAGATCCTTGGCCCATAAACACTGGCAAATGTACTTTGATTGATCAAAGTACAGACAACACCTGTAAAACGTGCACTTGATAACGAACAGCTGTGGTGTCTTCTTAACCGTTGCCATTTTCTGTTGCCACGTAAGTCTTCAATTAACCCCCTCCCCCAGACAAGATTAGTGTAAAGAGCTATTCCATAGAGTACAAGAAAGGAATCGTGGAGGACTCCCGGGGAAAGAATGTGAAGGCTTTCTGCAAAGAGAAGTTGGATCGCCAAATGGTCTGAAAATGGCGTGCACCATACAATAACTCAGTCAACAGGCCGACAACGGAAATGCTAAGAAGCGCAAGTGTGGATCAGGTCGGCAACCATTATTTCCGGAGTTGGAAGACATCATCTTTGAATGGATTGCTAACAGGAGAGCAAAGGCTTTGGCTGTGTGCAGGGCTGCTATTCAGGCATTTGCCCTTGCAATGGCACCACAGTTAAACATCCCCAGAAGAACTGAAAGCATCACAACAATGGCTGGATGGCTTCCTTCAGCGATACAAACTGCCTCTAAGAAGGTCAACAACACTGTTCAAGCTGGAAGATACTTAACTTATTAAACATACACTTGCATTCAAGTCTTTGTTGATGGCATCGACTTTTCTAAATACCAACTCTCCCAACATGATTGCTGTGGATGAAACTGCAGTGTTTATGGGCCAAGATGTCGAACAATTGATCAGAGGGGTGCCTCGGCAATGTACATTCCCTCCACTGGTTAAAGTGCATGTGTTACCTGTATTTTGCAAATTCGTCTGCATGGAAAGAAAACCCCACCTCTTATTAGTAAGGGTAAGAAAGATAAGATTGGACGGGTTTCAGGCATTTACATTCTTGAAACTGAAAATGCCTGGTGCACACAAGCAGTTATAAGGAAGTGGGTTGATTTATAATGCTGCCACTTGTTTTGCGAGATGGCAAGAGGTCTGCTAGTCTGGGATTCAGCCAGCACTCCCCACGCTAAAGACGTGAAGAAATTCTTTGCACGGAGAATAGATTAAATAATGATTCCCGCAGGAATGACTGCCTATCTCCAGACACTTGATATTGCAAAAAAAAAACAAGGCATTCAAGGACCATTTGCGCATGGAAAATGGAGAGAAATCAGCATGGAAACTTTGTGAAGCCTAGCCTACAACGGGTCGTGAATTGGGTGAAAAATTCATGGGATATCACTGACCGCTGTGTTGCCAATGCACTACGAGCAGGCTACTTGGACAAGCAGTGCTCATTTAAGGGGAGCACTGTTGCTAGGCATGACAGATTGGGGCCAATGGTTCTACAGGAAATGGAATCGCAAAATAATTCAGGCTGGAATTCAGGGGTTGGAGACTTCTGGAACACTGTCATAAGAAGATAACATGACTGCATTTGAATAACTTATCCATTATTGGGGCAGCAGCTGCCAGCAAGCTCATCAGTTGACTATTTGTATTAAGGTAACGTTTCATTATCAAGGGGTAATTACAAAGTAAGGCCACTAGTTCCCACACTTCATTTTTATGACTTTCCATCATTCGTCTTACAGTTTGGGTAAGGAATAAAGAAAGCATCACCACTCAAAGTGGCAGTTATTGAGTTTTATTCCTCTCCTCCAATACACATGTATTGAGATTTTTCTGCACTTTCTGTTAAGCATGAAATATTGCACAGTGAAAGCCAAGGTGTAGATATTCTGAAGTTGAAATGTTTGTTGCACTGTTTATGTAGAATTCTCACACAACTGTCAACACATTACCTAGAACTGTTGCCCAATAACATAAAAGTACCAAATAAATGTTGGTTTGTGTACATGAATAAATGTCGATTGATGTACGGGGGGGGGGTAAAAAGGCATCCCCTGATAAGCCCTAATGCGTATTCCGGCGGGGAGAAAACTATAAGATCCAGTCTTACTTTCAGGGAAATACGGTACTTACCATAATGTTAGATGTGTGGTCAGAGTCCGTCTTCACCCCTCCCTCATTACCCCCTTCTAGGTGCAATGTTTTTAATTGCATAAGTGGCTGCACTGATTGCCCCATGGCTTGGTTAAGTTCTCCTCAAGGTAATCAGGTTTATTATATGGTATGGGCAAACTCAAACTGAGGTATTTTGCTACCAATAGGGGGTTATGGGTAAAGGGAAGAGCCTGAGCCTTGGATCCAAAGTCATGACAGAAGCCAAAGTCTGATTTTGTTACTGGTTAGAGGAAGGACAGAAGTGGACAACACTGTTCTGTCATAGCAAGTACATAACTTTCATTCTTCTGATAAAGATGGAAGGCTTCTGAGTGATAGATTTTTGAGGAAAAGTGTATTCTTGTTTTTAGAATTCTCAGCTGTTATGCTCATATTTTGAAGTTTCTTATGGGAATGAGAATTATTTTACCATCTTATTTCCACTTCTGAGGAGAAATCCGCTGTGTGTAACTTGGTTGGTTGAGTCTCAATTTACTACTCCCTTTGAATGTTTATATGATTCTGTTGATGTCCCTTCTACTGCTCCTGCCACTGGAGCTGTTGTGAAGTTTGCCTGGCTGCTTTCGCAAAACCTCGGAGGATGTCAGAAATGACATTTTAAATTCTGTATAGGGTAGAGACATGGTCTTTGGACTGTTTACTGTTGGGGTCCTTTTTAAAAAAGTGCGATGCAAGATGAAAACCGATTCAGGGGAATCTCAGGATTTTTCACCCCTCTAAATTTGCCAAGGGATTTGATGTTCCCTCTGCAGTGCTTAAGAAGTGATGGTAGGGTGGTACCCCACACAGACACCCCCACCCTCACAGTCCCCTGGTCTTTTCAGAAAGTCTGAACCTCCATTACACTCTTTGGAAACTGGTACTTTCAGTTTCAGAGTTCTGAGAGTAATCCATCAGGCTTGCAGTTCACAGTGGGATATTCCTTATCCGCCAGACCAAACACTTTCCCTCTATTATTCAGCGTGTGTTCGCTTGGGGTGATAGCTTTCCCTCCTCCTTAGTTAGGGAAAGTTTTTATTCCAAGGACGTTTCTGGTGCCAAAGAAAGAAGATTCTTGGAGACCATTTCTGAACTTTTGTCGCAGTTAAAAATGTCACTTCATAACCTGTTACCCCTATTTCCCTATCTGAGTTTTCTAATGATCTTAGGTTTAAAAGATAGTTGCCCTATTCCTGCAGATCCAGATTTCAGACATTTCCCATGTTTTATTTATCTGGGTCACATTATCAGTTCTATGCATTGCCTTTGTATCTATTTATTGCTCCAAGTGTATTCAGCGTCTAGCTCCAGTGATAAAGTACTGCAGACTGCAAGGTATACCCATTTTTTCTTTAGACAACTTGCTTAGCATTCCAGAGTCTAAAAAGTGTCAGGAGTATTTTGCATGGGTAAAGGATCTCCTACACTGGCTGGGATTCCAATAGAACATATTTAAGGCTTGGCTGACTACCGCTTCTCAGAGGACTGGTTTTTCGGGGTGTCTCTTGGACACCTCAGTTAAATAGATCAGTATTTAGATTTAGTCCCAAATTTTTGCATCAGACTACTGTCTCAACAAAGGAATTACTCAGAATTTAGTCTGTTGCATGACTTCCTGAGAAAAATCAAATGGTATCGGAAGTCATGGTCTCAGCATCTGACATTCAGATTTTGGTTTTGGGGTTTGTGAAAAGTGAAATTTTGTGTAAGGAGCTCCCATTCTGTGTTTCTGATCCAGCACATTCAGTCATAACAGAAGCCTCAGGCATTGCTTTGGAAGCAGTACCTGTGGGAGTAAAAGTACAGGATCTTTAGACAGAGAAAAATAAAAACAGACCAAAACATTTTAACAATGAATAAGTCTTAAGCTTAAGATGCTTTAAAATCTTAATCATGGGTGGTCCCCGGGACCTCTACAAGTGTTTACAGATGACACCACAGTGATGTGCTAGATAAACAGCAAGGGGGAAAACAAAACTTATTCTCAGTGTAGACTAGACATGGTAACCTGGGATTTAGCTTTTCAGCACAGTCTCACATTTTACAGTCAGAGTTAACTTGTGTGGCTGATAAACTGAGCAATACTAGGACAGACCCTCAGGAGTGGAAACTGAATCAGAGTGTCTTCAAAGATTTGATCCAACTAAGGGGAAACCAAGTAGGTGTTCTGCTCCCCGTCTCCGTAATCATTTGCCAAAATTCTGCTCCAGAACTCTGTGGAAGAAATCCTCAAACTAATGCATTTTCTTTTTCTAGGATAGGATGATCTTGCATGCTTTTCCACTAATATCTGAAGATTCAGGTGGTCTTCCCCAAAAGTTCACTGTGGCGACTTCCTTCTGGCCCAGGCAACAGTGGTTCTCCCTTCTTCTGGAAAATGACCTGGAGCGTTTGCCACAAGCATACTTAGGCTGGTTTAAGTCACACAGGTCCAGGTGTTTGCATCAACTGATTGCCCGGAATGTAAAAGGCATTAGAATTCTGTTGAGGACATGCAGCAAGTATTCATGGATGCCAGAAAAATTGGTATTAGAAAGTTAAGTATACCCAAGTGGAGACTGTTTTCTAGTTGGTGCCAGGGGTTATATACAAAAAAAAAACCCTATTCATATCTCCTTCATTCAGTGCAGTCTTGTGTGAAAATTATTTTTAAACTGGGTGTTGCATATAAAGCCAACACACTCCATTCAATCTAGGTCATAGGTAGGTACTAGGCTATCGGCCCAAGAGCCTACGTAAGCCTAGCCAGCAAGGTTCCATAGCTTACGCCACCCAAGAAAGTTATTTTCCTATGCCACTGTGCAGCAGAGACACAGAAGTGATCCCTGGGGTGTATTTCCTATCCACTCAAGATTTTTCTTGAAGAGTGCTAATGAAGAACTTTGCTTGACATAGATGGGTAAGCTTGTTACAGAGTACAGGAAGTCTCTGCGACAGGAATCTATCCCTCCAGCGTGTTCGGTTTATTGTGGTGACAAGGTTTTAGATCCCCAGAGCATGTAGCTCTGAGGGATTGGGATTTCTTTAGGTGTAGCATGTCCTAATTTGACATTCTTGACATGGATGGCAATCTTACGAATTGTTCTGATCTCTGTAGGAACAGCGTCCGAATTGCAAACTTCACTGTAGGTGTCAGAGGCATTGTGGAGTACTGTGTTAATATTCTAGCACATCTCTTCCTTGAAAGTAAGTTCCACTGGCATCTTGCCTTTATACTAGGAGTAGCACAAGAGCAATACAGAAGACTGAGTGAGGGTGGGGTGAATCTTGTCATACTTTCCACAGAGATAAGGTCTTCTTAAGAACTGACCCTTCAGGTCTTCTTAAGAACTGACCCTTCATTTATATTGAAAGTGGTGTCTGAGCTTACTTTAACCCAAGCTATCCATCTCCTTGTCTTTTTTTTCCCAGAACCTAAAAATGAGTGTACTCCATAGCTTGGATGTCCAGAGACCACTCTGGTAATATCTTGACAGAACAAACTCTGAGAATTTATGATCAGTTGTTGGTTTCTTGTGAAGTTAAGAAACAAAATTACAATGCGTGTCAGAACAGACCATTTCCAGATAGCTGTCTCATGCTGTTACCTTTTATGTCCACCCTCAACAAAACTATTCCAGGCAGAGACTGGGCTCTGCTTACCAGGGCCTTGGCTTCATCTGTGACTTTCTGGAAAGGGTTTGCTTGTAGAAGTGATCTAGAAGCGGCATCTGGGTCCTCTGTGCCCACTTTTACAAAGCATTCTAAACTAGATTCCTTATCCAGGTCTATGACAGGCTTGCTAGGAACATTCTTCAGGGACTCCTGGGCCCTCATCCTTCTTCCTCCCAGTCATGTTAAGCTATGGTAATGTATCATATAACTTGGACTACTGCAGCAGTAGTCCATATGAAGAAAGAATAGTTGTGTCAGTAAACTTACCAGTAATGGTAGATTGAATGATCCCTTGTGCAGTAGCAATTTCCTCTCTCCATCCTCTTATGCCCACACACTGGCATAAGAAACGTACAAAAAATTGTTTTATTTTTTTTTTTTTTTTGCATTGTCCTCCTCTGGTTCTTATGCCCCCCCCCCCTTGCCTCTGTTGGCATGAAAGCCCTGAAAGGCTTAGGCATATTGTAGGTGACCTAACACTTTAAAAGCTGAGCAGTTGTTATATATCCTGCAAAGGGTGTAACAAACATAGCTTAGACTATTTTAGTGGTGACTGTTTGAACATTTACTGTTATGGTTAAGGTTAAAACTGTACGCTAGTTTTCGGTTGTAGTTTCCTTATAATGTCTGACCATTAGATATGCAGTACTGTAGTTAAAGTGCAACAAATACAATGGGTTTTCAGCTGTAACTTTTATCTGTAAAACGGATACATTTCACCAGGGAGGCACAGAAGGCTGTATGTGAAGCAGTTGTCTTAGGTTCAGAAGTAGTTAGACATGCAGGCCAGAAAACTATTAATGAGTTTGATCCAAATTCCTATTTGCCCCAAGCATTGTTTGGTTAAGTGACATGCTCAAGGTCACATAGTTGGTAAATGAAGGCAAAGAAAACATGCATCACAAGAAGTAGTCTGTCTTCTGTGTTAACTGCTGCAGTGTTATGGTGATGACATTGTTTCCAATCTTGAGATGATCTTTTAAGCAGCTGTGTAACTCCTGCAAATGTGTGTAATGTAAATCACTTGTCTTGTTGCTTTGCTTTAATGGGAAGATTAGGGTGGTGCTTTTTATGGAGCATAGGCCTAGATCATTCTCGCTGTTTTGTATTAACTGCTCTTTTTGACATTTCCTGAAGTTATACACAGTGATTGCTGTTTGTTACTTATAAGTCTTGTCAGTTTATACCTAGGAGGTTGTAATGTCTCAAAGTGGTCTACATGGAGTTGTTAGCCATCAATGATGGTTGTGATGACCCACCACTGCCAACCAGTAATAAAGAGCTTCAATACTCACCACTGGCAACAGTGGGGAACGTTCACTGGTAGGATGACAGGTTGACAACACAGTATGTCCAGATGCAACTGTCTGCATTGAGTGCAATTTCCCATAAGAGCACACAGAGACTACAGGGCTGGTTTCTCACTTTCTCCAGATCTCCTGTAAGACCCCCCCCAATGTCCCAGCTATATTGTTGAGATCTCAGCTGAGTGACCAAGAAAAGACCCCCCAGCACCTTCTCTGTTCAACCAGTACTTTGTGTCCTTGCCCAAGTAGCTGACTCACACAGCTTTGAAAGACTGGCATGGGTTTACTATCTATGCCCCTTCTGCCGTGACTGTAAGGTAGTTATTAGTGCCACCAGTCACTTAGCTACTTTAAGGACCTTAATAAAGGGCATCCAATCTTACTGTGTAATATTAATATTAACACATTTTGACCAGGAGCAAGGCTATTAAGAGTGGTTCATACAGTGCCACCAAATAAATATGCAAGTGCTCTCAAAACTTCACAGATCAGCCACAATAAAAGGTTTAACTATATACTTAATAAAAGACAATACAAAATATATATTCAGTGACATAAGTTCAAAACCATAGGAAATATTTAACATTGCAGGACAGTCTCAAAGAAATAATTTCTAAACTAAGGTTCACTATATTCCTGACTTATCCAAGAGAATTATAACCCAAGAACTTGCTAATAGAGCAAGGCAGATGTGGTGAATGAATCTTCTAGTTGTCAGGTCCAAGACAGACTGCAGACTACTCTGTCTCACTAAAAGACGTCTCAAATTAATTTCAAATATTACTGCTGGGATAACTTGCAGAAATGACATCATTTGTCGCCCGGCTGCTAGTTCCCAGGCCAAACAACCACTGAAGCTGGCAGTGTTTAGCATCCCCAGGTGCTGGAACAATTGCATTCCTTCATGCTTTCAAGGCTAGTAATTTCTTCACCCTAAAAGACAACACAGAAAGTTTCCTAGTACAGACACTGTCTGTTGTATTGAAAACAGAAAGATACCATTCTTTTATGGCCTAGCCATTATTTTTCTGAAGTTAACCTCCTGTATTTCAGTTTCTACTGTTTAAAATATATACATTTAAGCAGTTACAATAGTGCATGTACATTTCTGTTCTCTTCCAGCAGAGCACACTGTGGCTACATTTCAAAGAACACTCTGCAGATACCCTTCAACGCATGCATTTATACAAGCAGTTTGATATACACACGACATAGTTCTCATACATTTGTAACGCAGGTATCTTGTATAAATCATTCCCATATTCACCAATGACATATATAATTATTTAGAAAATTCCAGCTAGCTGGGCTGACATATCTTGTTTTGTTACAGTGGTCATAAATAGTGTAAAGCTATAGGCAGTACTGTTGCCATCAACCATTTTTACCGGGTCCTGTTAGGAACTTCAGAACTGCAACACTGCTGGTGGCCACGATTTTTTTTTTTGTGTAAATTTGTTACAATGGCTGTTGACTGTCCACATTCATTCTTCATTTGTTTTGTCTAGGCCCAGGGGGGGGAAAATAATTTTAGACAATAACTTTAATCAATTTAACTATTCGAGAATCCATTATAATTTTGTTTCGGGTACTTTTGGTGTCCTGAGGCAGGCAGGGTTCATCTCTTCTTTTCTTCTGTCAGTTCGGTGAGCTTGTGTCCTTGCAACAGAAGAAATTAACTAGAGCACATCTCATGAATTGGGTGTAAAAATGGACCATCTAAATTTATGGCACTCCTGAGCTAAAAAGTAAACATGCTTATTTTAAAATGCAATGTGAAGACTTTTTTCTTCTTTTTGAGTGCCCCAACATCAATAATCTTTTGATGCTGATAATGCACAGTTTAACATTTAGCCATCCTCTTGCTGTGAATGAGGATTTAGTCTGCCTTTTCTTCACTATAGGTCTTGGAAGGCTTGTGGAGTAGTGTGTTAAAATTTGCTTCTAGCAGATATCTTCCTTGAAAGTACTTTACACACTACACTTTGTACTTCACTTTACTGACCTAGAAAGTTCCAGTGGCATCTTGCCTTTACTAGGAGTAGCATAAGATCAATATAGAAGACACTGAGTGAGTGGTGGGGTGAGCAAATGCTGGGACTGTTGCTAGGGGAGATGGAGCTGTCAACGTTAGTGCTGGAAATCCACTATGTAGTACTCTGGAGCAAGTAGCGATGAAGTCTAAGGGTGTTTATAATTGCTTAATTTCCTTTGCTCATTGTCTGTCTTGTTCAGATTACAGTGTGCATTTATGTTTTCAGAAATCAGTTGGTACAAGCATCCATTTTTCAAAGGAGGCAAAGACAGACAGTCATCTCAACTCATTCCCAAGGTTGAGCACAATGTCATTTGTCCACTACATTACCTTGACGATAGGAGGTATACAACTACGTCTGGCATTACTGATCGTCCTTAATCCTCAAAGTCAAGCCTTATTTTTCTTTTATTATAAAAAATTTTAAAGTAATATTAGCAAATACAAAATCAAGTAAGACAAAGAAGTGGGTGGGGTTGAAGGGTGGCAATTGCACTAAGTTAATGTTTTACCACTATGCGATATGTGATGTGGATTCAACTGTCTGTAAAGTGTGTGTGCATGCATGCATGTGTATTTCTAGGTTTATGTGGGAGAGTATGTGCTTCTGAATGTATGTACACGTTAAAAATTTGTGTAACTTGTATTTTTAGATGCAAAATTATTTCCTTCAACATAAATTACTTGCACTACAGCAAGTTGGAAAGATTAGGTGGAGGAACTATTTTACACGAAAATAAAAAAAGAGAATATAGTAGTAGTAATAGAGAATGGGCTTCTGTTTATTTTAATGAAGTGGAGTGTGCCTCAGAGTATATGTTATTGAAATAATGCCCTCCCATGAAGCAGAGGCCCTCCACTTGTGGCATCTGGCCTTGGGCATGTTATTTCCACAATAAGACACACCCTGTATAGCATTATTACTGCTCATTTCCATCTCGGTACAATTTCAAGTGCTATTCTACTTTACGCTGTCTTGATTTAAGCTTTCCTTTCCCTGTCATTGTAAAGCAGTGTAGTCACTTTTTCTGCCTAATTCATTCACATTTAAGTAATGGCCAGTAGAAGTACAAGTAGTCTTCAGAAAAGGCTGATCCTGCGGAGTACTGAAGATCTTTTTTCTGTCTGTACTTCTCTCTACTTTGCATATGTTTGTGACTGCACAGTCTTCATAACTTGTGCAACAGCAGTTTAGAGAAGCAGATAGTTTTCTGTTGTTGGGGGTTCAGGCATCTTTCAAGGACTGTTTCAAAGATTTTAATGATTTTGCTATTTGTTCTACTGTTCTGTTTTGCATAGTTAATAGTGTCTCGATTATCCAAATAGTCAGTCATCAAAACTGGCCTTCCATAGCTTTTGGGTAGGAAAAAGTTTGAATATGTAAACATATGAATTCACTTGAGCAGGTTTTTGAGCCTGTAGCCAGCTCACTTGTGAAAAATATTCTTTATTTGTCCACTGGAATCACTGAATGGTAGAAATGTGCATTCCTGCATGGTGAAAAAAACAAGATTTTAGACTTTTTTGTCTGGTTCATTTATAAGTTTGATTACCCGAACTATCCTAGGTCCCAAATAGTTAAGATAATCGACACTACTGTACAATTGTTGCTGAAAAGGTTCTCTAGATCAGCCCACCTACCTGGTTATCAAAAGTAATAAGTATATTTTGCCGTCATAAGATTTCTCGCATACTTTAATACTTCCTGTAGCATGAAAGTCATGTTTTCTTCCTTACTCTCTGCTGATCACCTTTTTGATTGCTGACAATCAACAGATGTTTAAAATGGTTTAGGTCACTCCATGAGTAATGATAAAAAAAAGTGGCATTTCTTTTATTCATCCAAGTCAGCAAGTTCTACTTTTGATGCTGAAAAGGTTTTCCCTTTCTTTATTGTTGTAGTACACTGTTACTTTGGTCCACAGTGAACTGAACTGTATTGACTTAAAACTACATCTTTACTCATGGTAAGAGGAAAAATAGTGTTAAAAGTGGAGCAAAATTACCATACCTCTCAACCTCAGAGTAAGAAATATGGACAAAGCCATGAAAAGTGGTACAAAGGGGGACCATTTTTAAGCACTGCTCTTACTAATTTAAGATGTGAAGTTGTTTAGTCTCACAGTTCTTTCTTGCACATGGGTTCGGCTCAGAGACGGCCGCTTTACTAGTTGAAGATAGCTCGAGGTCAGGTCCCTATCCCATGATTCTCTCTGATCTGTTACAGAGGCAAACTAGATCTGCGGTAGGACAGAGGTAGTCAGAGAGCTCGGGCCAGTTTGTGACAAATTTCTGTTTTTTTCTAATATTTTCTGCTTTATAGCTAAAAATAATTACTCTTTATACAGTTATACTGCTTAATGGGCTAGTTAGCCTTAGTTTGCTTTAATTTTTTTACAGAGTTTTGACAAGATTTCATCCTTTTTAGAGTAGCTGCTCTTGGGCCTTTGGCCATGCCTTAGTTTATTAATCCCCATCCTGTTTAGCGTGGGCTTACATAGCATTAATATTAATAGTATGTGTGTTTAACTTATTAGATAGAAGTATATTTAGATATTAAAAATTAGACCTACATTTAAGATTATTAGTTTTTACAGTTGTTTAGTGGTCTTACAACTCAGCTGTTTTTATAGTAGCTAGAGTTTGCGGTGTTTTGTGTGCGCTGCTGCTAAACAGTAATCTTTTTGTCTTCAGATTAGTGTTTACTGTGGTGTTGCTCCTAGTACGGCTGATCAAAAGGAGAAGCAAAAGTCAGGATTTGAAAAGTGGCCAAAATGCAGGCAGAAAGTGTCCACAGACGACAATGTGAACTGCGTCTATTGCTTGGGGCCAGTTCACCTCCAGGAGGATTGCTCTGCCATTCCCTCAGTAGCAGGGTTTTGCTTGAGAGAAGAAGGAAGTTGGTTCATAGAGGGCTATTGAAGATTTTCAGGAGTCCTTGAACAAGGCTTACCCAAACCGCCAAGTCGTCAAAGGGGTCGAAGTCTTCTAAGGCTTCCTCTGAGCCCAAGTCATCGGCTCAGAGACTTACTGTGAAGGTGTGGCCGCTGGCTCAGCAGTCTTTGGAGCTGTGCACTGAGCCAGTGCTTCGGAGCCGGTCTCTGAAAATTTTGAGATCGCCTATTCTTCAGTCTGTGGCTTCTTTGGTTCCTTTGACTCATTTTTTCGAGGACCCTCTCTGATGTGGACCGGGTGGTGCAGAGGCTTCTCGGGAGCCAAGCACTGGCTAAATTATCGGCCTCGACAACTGGTTTCGGGGCCCAAGACCATCGCACCTGCTGTGACTACTACTCCTCCGAGCTGGGCAGGGCCTTCGGAGCCGGGGGAGGAGGATCTGATGATTGTAGGGCCTTCGGCGCAGAGGCCTGTTCCAGTGCCATCGGCTCAGTCAACCCTGTCTTCTTTGGACACTCTGGTCGGTTCCAGGGGGGAGAGTCGAACCGATGCGTCTGTTCCGACCCTTCCTCTTGGAGCGTCAGCGTGGATGAGCTTGGCACCGGGGAGATTGCAGTCTTCTTCGGAACCGGCGGCTTCCTCGGTTGGAGCAGTGGAGCCTCCGAGGCTATGGAGGAGGGTTATGTCATCCAAGACACGCACTTAATCAGGTCCTTCCTCCTCCTCCCCTAAAGTGCCACTTTTTGCCTCTACATCGCAGGTCTCAAAGCGGAGACCCAGAGCCTCCAGATAACCTCATCGGGTGACCCTTGTTCTACTGAGATCATCAGAAGCTCCCACTGATGAGGTTCCCAGGAAGAAACTTTGTAACAGGCGGCATTTAGATTCCCCGGAGTCCTTGACATCAGACACAGACTTAGAGGAATCAGAAGGGTCCCCCTCGGAGGATCTCTCTTTTGCAGAAGTCCTTAACAGAAGGGCGACTGGCAGTCCGCTAGTCCTACTGAGGATGAGTCGGTGCTCCTGAAGGCCTTTGGGTCTCAACCTTCCACCTTCCTGGGTGACGCTGCCCTTCGATGAACTAATGAAACTGGTTGCTCGAAGGGTGTGGGAGTCTCCTGATACTATGGAAATGGTCCCGCGGAGACCCAACAAGTTAATCACCTCCCCCCAAGACAAGATGTTCCTCACTAACGGAGTTCCGGTTGATCCAGTGGTGGTGGCGGTGGCCACCAAGAAAGATGTCCAAAATCTCTTCTACTGTCTATCCTCCTAATAGGGATTCCAGGACTATGGACAGGTACGGGAAACGCATCTTTAGTTCTGCGACCTTTGCTATTTGATTGCTTAACTACACGATTCATTTTACCAGTCTTCAAAGATCTCCTAAAAGAGCTCCGAGATACTCTGCAGGGTAGTACAGATGGAGGCATCTCTGAGAAGGTGACAGCCCAACTTAATACCCTTAATTCCATAGTTAACTCGTCCATGCGGCTCATTTCCTATGCAGCCATTGTGTTGAGTCAGGCAGCGGGTTCAGCAATAGCTCTTCGGAGATATACCTGGATGCCCTTATGCTCCTTTGCGGAAGCCTTCAAGTCTTCCTTTTTCAACACTCCATTCGATGGCTCGTCTCTTTTCAGGCCCAAAGAGAAGAAGACTCTCACTAGGTGTGAGCAAGAAGGAAAGACCATCTGCCACAGGAGTCCATTTTTCCACCCCTACTAGACCATACCCCAAAGGGCAGAAAGGTGGAAAAACGTGGTTTCGAAAGTCCCAAGGAGCTTTCCAGAACACACAAAGTGAACTCCCCTCCAGGGGCAGAGGAGGGGGTAATAATGGAAGACGCCGCCCTGGCAGCAGAGGGGGCCCACAGAACCAGGTTGACAGGGATCAGTTCCTTGGTAAGCCCTATCAGCGCTCCTGAACGGAGGCCCTACTGTCCTACTCTGAGTCGGGGGTCACTTGGCTTTGTATCCGGATGCCTGGCTTGGAATTGAGAGATTCTTGGGTACAAAGCATCGTCACCAGAGGTTCATTCCATTCTTAGAAACCCACCTGTTGGATCCCAGACTTTCCACCCAGTCTCAGGGATCAAGCAGCTATAGAAATTAATTGGCTGCAGGATAAAAAGACTCATCCAGCCAGTCCTGACAGACCAGATAGGGTCCAAAACTTCAGATTCTTTTTAGTTCCAAAGAAGTGGACTGGAGGCCCATCTTGGATCTCAGCAGACTCAACACATTTGTAAAGTAGTTAAGGATGGTAAGCTTCAGTCTATTCTCCCATTCCTCGGAATGGGCAATTGGATGTGCGCTGTAGATCAAGGATGTGTGTACTACCATATCAAAATGGCCAGACCACCCAGAGATAATCTGCGTTTCCGCTGGAAGCCAGTCACTACCGATTCAGAGCACTGCCCTTTTGGACTCAAAACAGCCCCCAGAGTGTTTACCAAATGCATGGCAGTAGTTACAGCTCACCTGAGGCACCTAGGATTCAGAGTGTTTCCGTATCTGGACGACTGGCTCCTTACCGCCGCCTCCAGGCATCAACTAATTCTGTCCAGGGATCGCACACTCAATCTCTGCTCTGTTAGGCATCACTATCAATTTTGAAAAGTCTGCGTTGTCGCCACTGCAGAGCATCTCCTTTATCGCAGCAGAACTAGACACCACCACCGCAAAATTGCCCCTGGACAGAATAGCCACTCTCCGAAACCAGATCTCAAGACATTTTGCAGAGCAGAAAAGTACCGGCCTCAAGTACTGAAACTACTAGGTACCATGGCAGCTACTCCTAACAGTTCCCCTGGGGCATATGCACATGCGAATTCTTCAACGGTTACTCCACCTAGTGGTCTAACAAATTCCGATGTTATTCTTAATCATGATTACGGACTCTTGCAAGAAGGATTTTCATTGGTGGTTGCCCAGCCACCAAGTTACAGTGGGTCGACCATTTGTTTCTCCCCTGCCATCAGCCACGGTGACCCAAGGACGCTTCTCTGGTAGGGTGGGGGTGGCTTTTTCAGGGAAGAACAGCCCAAGGCACCTGGGTCAGAGACAGTCACAATTGCACATCAATGTTCTGGATCTGACAGTGGTACTTTTGGTGTTGCAGCACTTCCACGGATCTCTTCCGCTAGAGATGAATGTGATAGAGACATGTCTGTGGTCTGGTACATCAACAAGCAAGGGGGAACCAGGTCTTACCCCCTGTGTTGAGAGCCTTGAGAATGTGGCAGTGGGCAGTATCCACCGGGCACTTTCTGATAGCAACGCATATCCCGGGGAAATCCAATGTGATAGCGGACAAACTGAGCAGAGCCATTCTGTTACTGCACGAGTGGTCTCTCAAAGATGAAGTTGCGGAGATGATTTTCCACAAATGGGGGCAGCCTTGCTGTGACCTGTTTGCATCCCCTATGAATTCCAAATGCAGAAGCTACTTTGCCCGGAATTCTCCTCAGAGGGACAGCCCAAGGGATTCGTTCGTACAAGATTGGCCCCCGGGACTCCTGTATGCCTTCCCACCTATACCCCCGATTCTGAAATTCTTGCAGAAAGCCAAAAGCCTGGGAAGGACTGATAGACTCTTTTCGGCCCCGGCAGATTTGGTTCCCCTTCCTCAGACCATCAACTGGAGGAACCTTGGATTCTGGACCCACTTCCAGACCTGCTGACACATTCGTCAGGGGCCCCTCCATCCCTCCCTTTGTTCAGTCAAACTGACAGCTTGGCTGCGCCAATTCCCAACCTAGCCAGGTCACCAAATTTTCTTCGGAGGTACTGCATATTCTTGTATCTTCGCATAAAGCTTCCACCAGAAAGTTGCATGCTAGTAAATGGAAGCGATTTGCTTTTTCGGCCTCCCAGAATAACATTGATCCTTATGTTGCCCTGATTGCTAGTATCCTGGAAATTCTATTCAAGCTTTTTCATGAAGGTGCTGCAGCTGCCACTATTAAGAGTTCGATTGGCTGCAGTTTCGAATTTTCACCATGGAGATGGTTTAATTTGAGGTCTCAAATTATGTAGGGCCTTCCTGAAGGGTACCATTCATCTGAGGCCACCTGTTAGACAACCTTTTACTCCCTGGAATGTAAATTTTGTGCCGTCACATTATTCTTCCTCCCTTTGAGCCTGCATCGTCCTGCCATTTGAAGTTTCTTTCTTGGAAAACTATTTTCTTGGTGGCCATTACCTCAGCGTGTAGGGTGTCTGAGCTTCAAGCCCTTTCTATCAACCCCCCATACTTGGTGTTTCACCCAGAGTATCCTTGAGGACTAACTTCATTCCTGCCAAAGGTGTGTTCCGAGACTAACCTGGATCAAACTATGGAACTTTCAACCTTTTTCAGTAACCATTCTAATAAGTTGGAGTACATCTTGCATAAACTTGATGTCCACAGACAATTGAGATTCTATTTGGATAGGACAAAGTAATTTAGAAGATCTAACCAACTCTTTGCATCTCATGCTGACATTAAGAAAGGATTACCAGTCTCTAAAGTCACCCTTTCAAAATGGTTAACAGACTGCATTAAATTTATATACTCTTCAGCAAACCAAACAGAGCATGGCGTGAAGGCGCATTCCACTTCTGCTTATGTGGCTCGACTGCCTTTGGACACTATATGTGCAGATGCCACTTGGTCTAAGCTGCATACCTATAATCACTCATTACAAAGTGGACAGGGCTTCCTCTGGTTCCACTGTCCTCAGGAATATGCTCCCCATGAGCCACCCAGGATTAGGGTGCTTGGGACGCTACCCATGTGTAAGAATGAACGGCAAGATTGAACAACTTCACATAAAGAAGTTATGTACTTACCATAACATTCCATGTGAGTTGTTCATCCTGCCTTCATTCTTACATTCCCACCTGCCTTCCCCCTCCAGGGTCTCAAAGAACAAGTAGACTTGGGGTCTGATGGTCTAGTTTTGGGACTTCTTACTCCAGTTGGAGTATTCTTTGACTTTTATATCTGTTCATGCTGGGTTCAACAAATTAGATAGATCGGCTCGGAACCCATGTGTAAGAATGAAGGAGATGAACAACTCACATGGAACGTTATGGTAAGTACATAACTTCTTTTTAATAGAGTAACAGGTTTTGCATTACCATGAATTTTCTGAAGGGTATGACGTCAAACTCAAAATTATTTTCTAACTTCAATCTTTAATGATTTGGGGCCAATTTGCCAGAAAGCCAGTTTTATGAAAAATGGACCAAAAAGTATAGGGCAAAAATCTGGACATTCTGCAAAAATCTGGACAGTTGAGGTATGAGCAAAACATCAGTTTGTGCAGTAATAGGTTATTGGTTTGCAAACAGAAATAGGTTCATAGGAGGTTACTGGGTAGCGGCTCTAGAGCCCTTACAAGCCTAGCCATGTTAATCCCAAGTTGTCTTAGTTGTCCTTGGTTCGATGGACATATTCACGACGACTACCCCTGTCCATTAGGGAAATGGGTGCCACCCCTGAAGTGAATTTGCTGTCTTCCATCCGTTTGTGCAGGTTGCTGTTGGATAGGGTTAAGTGAGGAGCTCTGCTTCACATAAATTGGAAGTTTATTCCAGAGTAGTGGAAATCTCTGGGAGATATCAGTCTCTCCAGCATGTTTTGTTAATGTCATGGGCTAGGTTAAGATCCCTAGAGCGAGTGACTCTTGTGCCATTTGACTTGCAGCTGTGCAGCATTTCAATCAGGGCCAGGTCAGAGACTGTAGGCCAGGGACCAGTCCCCCTCAGCAGCCTATACGACAGAGTACAGTGTCAGGGCTTTCAGTCTGTCCACATAAGTCAAGGTTTAGAGGCCCTGTATTTTTTTGGTGAGAAACCTCTTTGGTGTCTCCAGTTGCTGCAGGTATCTGGTGAGGTACATGCAGAAGGAAGCTTTCTGCTCTCTTAATGGTCTGATGAGGGTAGAGTACAGTGGAGTTTGTAACATCAATAGACCTAGATGCGATGCTCTTATGAGATATGCAAAGTAGAAGGCTTTCCTTGCTGGTCGAAGGACAGATTGCTATCTACCCGTGTTCCCAGATCTCGCATCACTGGGTTTGAACATGGGGGCAGTCAATATTATGAGCAGGGAATTCTGCTTTGCCAAAGGGTATAATACATTTTTTGTTTGGTTTCAGACCCTGGCTTTGGCACCTGTCATTTGTCTGTGCCCCTCCTGTAATATGCTAACATTATTAGGGTCTCAGTGATTGCACCCAATTTGCAATCACCATCGAACTTGGAAAGCCAAAGGCAATCTACTTTAACCCAGACTTCCAAGAAATAGATTCCAAACAGTAAAGGGCCCAGCACAGATCCTGGTAGAGGTTGAGTCACCAGCGTTGACAGTATGTGTTCTGTCAATGAGCCAGTTGACTACCCATTTAGTGACGTATGGGTTAATTCCCAGATGGGCGAGTTTCTCTATACCAGAGTCAGGGATGGTGTCTAAAGCCTTGGCTAGGTCAAGATAGGCAGTATGCACAGTTTTACTTTCATCTACGGCTTTGGTTACTTTCTCGAAGAATTCTACCAGGTTTAGTAAGCACGATCTGACCTTAAAGCCAAATTGAGACTAGCCTAGAATTTGGAAGTTGGCTATGCTGTTAAGGTCCACGATGATTCTTTCGATAGCCTTGCAGATGAGGCTGGTTAAACTGTCCCCTCCAACACGTTTATTGAATTGTCACTTGTGATGTACACAAATTTACATTCATATAAAAATAAAACTATTTTAACATATTATACTTTACATGCATTGTTGTATATTAAATGATCTAAGCAATATTACATCAGTTATTAAATTCCTGTTTTTTTTTTTTTTTTTTAAACGAGAAACATCTTTGTCTGTGTAGTAAGCGATTAGTTTAATAATCGTACACTTAAATGAAAACAAACCACACCAGCACAATCCTAGTCGGAAACATTTTGCATCACAAACCCTACTGACACACTCCCAGTTGCAAACATTATATGTCACAATGTACACAGTCTTTCGCTCAAACATTACGTAGCTCATTTAAGTCCTGCCACCGTTTAGACCTCATTCCTCCCCTTGTATGTATTGTTCCCACAACTCCCATTTTTTCCTATGTAGTTTGCTCCTACCCTCTTCTAAATCTCAGTTCCAGTTGTTTTATCCCTGTTACTATATTCACTACTTCTAGTATAATTTGGCTTAGATTTTGATTTCCATTTTCTAGTACTTGCTTTTTCTGGCACCACCATTATTAGACACAGCAATCATGTCTAGTTATTTCCAGGGTTGGTCAATGCCCCCCCCCCCCTTTGTGCAAGTGGATTATTGTCACGATTTTCCACTCTGCTGGAACAAAGCCAGTTCTCAGGCTATGGTTAAAGAGAATGCCAAGTACAGTATGACTAATACTTAGTGGGTGTTTGTGTGCGCTCGCAAAATAGGGGGAGGACAGAAACATCACTGACTGTATCATGCAGTCCCATCCACATGTGATGGAAGTCTTAATGTCTGCTATCACTGACTTTAAACACAACCGGTTTGCATTATTTAAAGCAGCGCTGTCTCATGCTGTAAAATCATAGACTATATGTGTGTAGGGGTGGGGGGAGCTGTAATGCCTTGTAGTTTCTTTTTTGCATAACACATTTGAGGATGTTTTCACTAATCAAGTACTTTGCTGAGTTTTGTGTCTGTGTGCACAAGAAATACTTATTTTGGGTAGAAAATACTTCTTCTAAAACAATTATACTGCAGCAAATTTGAAACAGTAGGCAAAGAACTATTTTACATAAGAAATGTTTATAAAAAAAATGTAGTATTTAAAAACTCCTTGCAACAGAGGGCCTCGGAACTCTCCTGGCTGTGCATTTACACAGTAACCCACACCCTGTTGTGCATTGTTGCTTCCTTAATCAAATGGAAGTCAGGTGTTCATTTAAACCCTGATTTTCAGTATGCAGTCTGAAGGGATCACCCCTAATTAACTGTTAACGCCGTTTCTGTCTTAAAATATGATTTTTAAAAGCAGTGAGTAAGAAGTCGCTATACAAGATGGAAATGGACATTTCCATAATTTGTGGGGCCTGAAAGTGAGTACTTTGCCAGTTATCAAACCGATTTGGACCAAACTTTCAAACGTTAAGACTCTGCAGTTAATTTGGAAACTCTCCTGTTAGTCTGGGCCAAAACATGGAAAGTTTTCTATGTCATCATTGGAAGTCACTTGTGCACTGTGCCACCGTTAGTACAGTTCTGTCTTAAATTGTGTATTTGCATAGTGACGGTCAAGATTTAAAAGGTGGAGAGTATGGAGGTGAATACTTTAAAGGTTTTGTCCAAATTTACTGCTTACTGCCAAACTAGTCTCGCTGTACATTTCTCTGACCAGTTCTGTAGGACACTACATTCACTGAGTTTGTCCTGTGATGGACACACCTCTCTCACCCCTTTCTCCATCATTTGCTCTCCAGTGCCCATATCTTGCATCTGTTGTGGTGTCTCTGGTTTTACATTCTACCATCAATTTGCTAACCCTTTAACTGCACTCTGTTGAAAAATTATATCCAGTCTAATCTATCCTTTATGATCTCTCCTTCCTACCGTCTTTCTTCTATACCTAACCTCATTTTGTCACAATTCCCTATAGAGTGCTGTGCATCACTGTAAAGTAGTAACTACTGACCTCATAAGAAGTCCATCTTTGGTAACCTTTAGGACTAATGCCACGGGTGTTTGGATCTTCTGGTTGATAACTTATACAGGCTGTTGGGCACTTCTCCTTCCCATTGTGCATTTATGTATATGTACTAATTAACTGGAGTAGAGAATCAACCAACCTTGATCATTTTCAGGACTGGCCCATGGCAAACAAACAGAGTTTTAAAGTACAGTGCTAAAGGAAGTACACAGATTTTGATTTGCATTGCAAAAGGTTTGGGACTCGTTACTTGACACCTTTGGTTAGTGATTAAGATTATTTGCATTGCAGAGGTAGAGAGGGGGGCATTGAAAGATCTGAAGAGATATTTTAGAGGTTCCTCAGCCAAGAGTTTGAGCACAGAGAGTAGCGTTTGGGAAGCAAATTAGTTGTACGTGCTAAAGATGGGCTGTCTTCACTTCTTTGCTATGCTTTTCATTCTGTGAGATGAAAATGGCCTTGGGCTGCACTTGAAGAAAAAACATCGGGCCGGATTCACAATAGCTTGCACGGAGTCTACGAGTAGAGTAAGACTCCATGCAGCTATCATGTCCGACGAGCGATCCAGGAACAGCCTGTAGGAGCGTGTAAGAGAGCTCCTAAAACATCTCCTACATGGACAGGGCTGGGATATGCAAATTACCTCACTTGCAGCCGAAAGGCATGCAAATTAAGTTTGCGATCCAGGAAAAGTACAGTTTTGTACCTACCATAAATGTAGATGTTCGAAGATCCACATTGCTGCAGTCCTTACACTTGGGTAGTCCGCTGTCCTCGGTCGGCCCGAATATCAAAGTATTAGTCTGACGTCGGTCAAGGCGCTTAAGACTGACATCAGGACGTCAGGGTACAAATGCGCATGACCGACGTCATATCCTCAGTCTTTTCTTGCCCCAGATGTCAGAAGACCCTAAAAAGAAAGGCCAAAACCAAAAGACAGCAAAAATCAACCAACCACCCTTGCACTAATTATATGTACAATATATACAATATACACAATATTTACAACCCAACCCACACAACCGCTACAGAGGGGAAGGAGGGAGGGTAAATTGGACTGCAGCAATGTGGATCTTCGAACATCTACATTTATGGTAGGTACAAAACTGTACTATGTTCTTCATCTCACATTGCTGCAGTCCTTACACTTGGGTAGAATCCCAAAGCAGAGGTAAGGGAGGATGGCAAAACTATAAAGCAGCAGGAGCTGCCAAAATGCCCTGTAAAATTGCAGTGGCAAAACCAGCCCTAGATTTAGAGTAAAGTGGAAGGTGATAATGCTTAGAGAAAGTATGCACTGAACTCCAAGTAGCTGCCTCCAAAATATCTTTAGTTGCCACCCCCCTTAAAAAAGCTGTAGAAGTGGCAGTAGCCCTAGTGGAATGAGGCCTAATCCCAGCTGGAATCTCCTTACCATGATGGGAATAACAGAAAGCAATGCAAAACCCAATCCACTTAGAAATAGTTTGTTTTGACACAGGCTTGCCCTGGGAACTCAAAGCAAATGAAAAATAACTGCTGAGACTGCCTGAACCCTTTAGTTCTGCTCAAATAATATCGCAAGTGCCGGTGTACATCTAAAGTGTGCAAAATCTTTTCCCCTTTATTTTGGGGATTTGCATAAAAAGTAGGCAAATGAATAGTTTAAAGCCACACTAGAAACCACTTTAGGCATAAAGGAAGGATTAGTACGCAAAGATACTCTATCCTTATGGAAAATTAAGAAAGGCTCAACCGCCATAAGGGCCTGTAATTCAGAAACCCGTCTTGCAGAGGTAATGGCCAACAAAAAAGCAGTCTTCCATGATAAATATTTCAACTCGGCAGTAGCTGCAGGCTCAAAAGGTTGTAGAGTGAGTTTCTCCAACACAAAATTGAGATCCCAAGCAGGAGTAGGAGCTCTACGTGGGGTTCTTATATTCTTTGCCCCTCTAAGGAATTGCTTAAACAAAGGATGAGAAAACAATGGTGGGTCACAGTCATAGTGAGCAGAAATTGCTGCAGCATGAACCTTAATAGAAGAGAATGACAAACCTTTGTCCAGTAACTCAGTAAGATATTGAACAGCCACACTTAAATTAGGCTCAGAAACATCAAATTCCTTTGCAGTACTCCAAAATAAAAATCTCTTCCATTTATCTGCATACACTTTCCTTGTACTAGGCCTTCTGGCCTCCAAAATAACATTCAAAACTTGCTGTGGAAGCGGAGACCCTCCAGGGTTCAAAACAGAATATGCCAGGCTGTTAGGTGAAGAGAGTGAAGTTTGACATTGAGTAAATGACTGTTCTCCTGAGACAGCAGGTGTGGAATCGAAGGCAAAGGCCATGGAGGCTCGCGTACCAGACTTCTCAGTAATGGGTACCAGTGCTGTCGAGGCCAATCTGGAGCTATTAAAATCATCTTTGGCTTGTCCTGTCTGACCTTTAGGAGTACCTTTGGGAGGAGAGGCAGAGGTGGAAAGGCATACACATGAAGATTGCTCCAATTGAAAGAAAGAGCATCCACTTTCCAGGCTGTGGGATGAAACCTTTATGTGCAAAACTTTGACAGCTGGTAGTTTAGTGGAGAAGCGAACAGATCTATGTCTGGAGTTCCCCATGACACTGTCAATTTCTGAAATACATGAGGATCCAATTTCCACTCGTGGGGATCCATAATTGTCTGCTCAACACATCTGCTAAGGAGTTCTGTGCTCCGGCAGAAACCTTGCCTGAAGATTTAGCTGTAAACTGAGAGCAGTCTCCCACAAAATCATTGCTTGCCTGCATAGAGGATAAGAATGTGTTCCCCCTTGCTTGTTGATGTACCACATGACAGTTGTGTTGTCTGTTAGAATCAACACCTGCCCTGGAAGAAGTAAATCCTTGAAAGCTATTAATGCAAATTGGACTGCTAACATCTCCTTCAAGTTGATATGTAGATGTTGTAGTCTGGCAGGCCACGTGTCTTGTATCCACTTTCCATTTAGATGAGCTCCCCAAGCTTTGTCTGAGGCATCTGTCGTTAGAATCTGACTCGCCTCTGGCCGGGTCACAGAGAGTCCCTTGTTTAGGTGACATTCCTGAGCCCACCACAAAAATTCCTTTTGAATGCAAGGTATTATCTGAATGACAGTGTCCATATCCTGGCAGTGCTGTGTCCATACATTTTTGAGATACCACTGTAGCTTCCTCATATGCAGTTTGGCATTGGAAAGCACCAGAATACAAGATGCCATGAACCCCAAGGCTTGAAGGGCTGTCCTTGCAGTCAGCCTGGACTGATGAGACAATTGATGGAAGTAAAGGGAAAGATTCTTTTGTTTGTCCGGGGTCAAAAAGGCCATCTGGGATGCTGTATTCAGTCTCACACCCAGAAAGCACATGTCCTGAGAGGGTACTAGACTGGACTTTATTTCGTTCACAGAATACCCCAGGCATCTTAGCACTGCTATCACATATTGCAAATGATGAAGAAGTTCGTCCCTTCTTTGAGCCAGAATCAGGCAATCGTCCAAATAAGGATAGATCTGTATTCCTTTTAGCCTGAAGAAAGCTATCACTGGAGCCAGAACTTTCGTAAACACTCTGGGCGCAGTAGATAAGCCAAAGGGCAATGCAGAGAACTGATAATGAGAAGTCCCAGCCAAAACGCAGATACTTCCTGCAACTTAGCCTGATAGGAACATGAAGGTAAGACTCCTTGAGATCCAGAGTTACCATCCAGTGATCTTTGCCCAGCAGAGGTAAAAGCTGTTGTAACGTCAACATTTTGAACTTGGGAATGTCCAGATAAGTGTTGAGGATAGATAAATCCAAAATTGGTCTCCACGTGTTCCCCTTCTTTGGTACTAGGAACAGGCGAGAATAAAATCCTAGGCCCACTTCTGGCAGAGGGACCGGCTGTATGGCCCCTATTTGAAGCAGCAGAGAAATTTGTTTGTGAGCCTCTATTCTTTGCTGAGGAGGAACGTCTGGCATGCCTTTGAAAGGAGGCAAGGTATGGAAATAAAACTTGTAACCTTGGTGTATGATATCCAATACCCATCTGTCTTGGGTAATTAAACTCCAATTTTCCTTGAAAAGTGCCAACCTTCCTCCCAAAGGTGCTGCCAGACGAGAAGGCTCTGGCAGCTGAAAAGGTAGGTCATTGGGCCTGTTTACGAAAGGACTGGCCCCTGCCCTCACCCGAAGACTGTGCAGGTGAACTCCCTGTTCTAGGCCTGAAAGAGCCCTGAGCTCTGCCCCTACCACGTCTAGATCTACCCCTAGACTGTGAATCATAAGAAGGGTACGTCCACCCCTTAGCAGGCCAATTCCTACTAAACTTCGGAGGCTGAACTTGCAAAAATTCTTTAACAGTCTGCATAGACTTAGCCTTGTCTTCCATTTTCTTTAAGACTGCCTCCACAGGTGAACCAAACACATCAGACTGTAAAGGAGCATCTAAAATCCTCGCCTTAACATGGTCAGATAAATTCTGATCCCTCAGCCAGGCGTGCCTGCGAAGAACTGACCCAGTGGCAGCCACCCTAGACGAGGCCTGTACAGCATCAAAACCACATTGTAAAGAATGCTTACCCACCTGTTCAGAAACATGTACCAAATCTTGTAATTCTTTACACTCCATACCTTCCGCCAGAGCATCTACCTTAGACTTCAATTGAGAAAGTAGATAGTTCTGATATTTCAACATGTGAAACTGGCAATTCAAAGCCCTCATAGCTAAGGTGGAAGAAGTATAGACTTTCTTCCATCTATCCAAAGCCCTGGCCTCTTTATCTGGAGGAACCGGATTTTTTACAACAGAGGCCTTGACACCCTTAGGTCCCTGACTAACAGTTTCTGGGTCCGCCCTAGGACTCTTATAAAGATATTTATGAGCTTCAGGCACCCTGTAATACCTATCCGGTTTAACAGGAGCAGGAGGCAAAGAATCCGGATTAAGTGAAGCCTCTGCAAACACATCTTCTACAACATCCAGAACAGGAGGTATAGCCAAAGGCCTATGCTGGGGTAAAAGCAAAAATTCCCTAAGCCTTTTCCTGGAATCAGAGAAGTCCTGACCTTCCCACTTAAAATGTTCCCTCATGGAATGAAGAGTCTCTGAAATAGAAAAATCCTCTGGAGGAGAAGCAGAAGGAGTAGAATCATCCACATCAGAATCAGAATAAGGAGAATACTCCTGTAAGTCTTCAGCCGAAGACTCTGAAATATCCGAAGCCTGCTCAAAACTCCCCAACTCTGGTTCCACCCTAGGCCTCTTATCAGGAGGGGGCAAAGAACCTCTAATCAAAGTAATTAAATCTTCTGCCATTTTAAGCATGTGCTTCTTGGGCACAGATCCTGAAGAACTAGGAGTGACACCAACAGAAGCTAAACCTGGCCTGCCTCTGGGAGAAGCCTTGGAAACAGAAGGAGAGGGCCTAACCACCCTAGGAAGGGAGGGGAGTACAGTAACCTGAGAAGCCCCTTCAGCCTGACCTGCCTCCTGAGAGGCCACATCCTGCAATAACAAAGTCTCCCCCTGGGACTCCAGAGAAACCTCCGGCGGAACCACCGGTTCCACTGACACCTCTAAAGAACCGGCGTCCGGTACGGACTCTTCTTGCCTGGGTTTAGCTGCCTTGTCTTTGCGCTTCTTCGAAGAAGTGGGCGTCGGAGCATCCGACGGCATATTATAATTGCACCGCTTCCCGAAGACCAACCTGGCACAATCTAACCTTCGCTTAATAGTGCGCTTATTGAACCTAGCACAAAAGCAACACCCAACAACGTCGTGCTCAGGCCCCAAACAAGGAATACACAAAGTATGATAATCTCTATGCGGTATCTGTTTCCCACAAGAAATACAGTTATTCACGTTTTCTGACATCCGGTAAACCACTGAGGCAATATTCCCCAACGGGGTACTTAGCCAACTCCAAATTCGAAAAATTTCAGAACGCCGAACGGCACTTGCAACGCTGCTTCTGCATCGGACCATGCGGCAAAAAAGACTGAGGATATGACGTCGGTCATGCGCATTTGTACCCTGACATCCTGATGTCAGTCTTAAGCGCCTTGACCGACGTCAGCCTAATACTTTGATATTCGGGCCGACAGAGGACAGCGGACTACCCAAGTGTAAGGACTGCAGCAATGTGAGATGAAGAACATCACAAACCTGTCCGAGTAGGAGACGTGTTGGCTGCAGATATGTACTCAGTTGACAAATGAGTACCGTTCTGCAAATAGCACAATGGAGCCTTGTCAGCTCCAAATAAAGGTTGCATATGGTTGAGGAAGCATGCCAATGGCCAAATATACAGCCACTGGAAAGTTTCCCAGATGCAAAATTAAAATCAGATTTTTCCTGCGATTTCCAATGTTTAAACGTAGCGCAGCGACACGGAAATGGGGTGCGCTATAAACTCATAAAATTAGACAATAAAAGCCACAAACATGGAATTTATGAAAACTGTTAAATGACAATGTAAGGGAATAGCAGGCTGAAGACAACATGGCTACAGAGTAGGGGTTGCTAAGGGGAGAAGCCCAGTCTAAGACATGTAACCAAGCATTAGTAGGCAATCCTATGTAAATGAGTGTTAGGATAGCGAATCACACTTTTACATAGCAAATGAGCACAGTCAGTGGAGTGTAGGAGTAGGATATGGGGAGGAACAGAGTAGGAGATAGGTGACATCACAAGGGGGTATGTATGAAAGTAGTGAAGCTCATTGGAGCACACAGTGGCATGTGTTAGCTGTCAGACATCATGGAAAGAGGCGTGTCAACAGGTAGGCCAGGTAAAGTCAAGAAATGGAAGGTGTATACTGTGGATAACACCAAAGTTTCTTGCTGAGCGGGTATGCACGCGTGTGCGTGCCTGTAAACTCGAGTAAGACAGGGTGCGCGCGTGGAAGCGTGAGTGCGCGCGTTTAAGCTGGCGTAAGCATGTATCAGGCTGTTGGAAGACCTGTAAGCGTGTTTGCACTGGTGTGCGTGCTGTTTAACCTGAATAAGCAAGTTTTAGTCCCTGTAAGCATGTGTGCGTGCGTGTTAGCTGCTGTGCGTGTGTTTGCGCGTCGCTCCCCCTGAGAAAACAAAAGAAAAAAGAAGCACAACAAATAGTAGGAAGCTACCAGGGAATACTAGTAGAGCTAGCAGGTGCAAACAATCAGAATCAGGCAATTACACAGGCAGAACACTAGCCCAGCACTTAACACTCTGCAAACAGTGCAGTTTGTTTCTCTCAAGAGAGACACTGCAACACTGGAGTAAGCTACTAGAAGTGAAAACTGAAAAAGCTACACTCAGACAAAAAATGCTAGGGGCTGTCATTGCTGTTATAAGGCGACATATGCAACATGCTGAGGGTGGTGACAATGCAAATGCTGCCGGACAACCCACCTACCAGGGGTTACAGGAGCTGGTGATAGTGGAGCACTATAGAGTGGACAGAGACCTCCTGCAGCAAATAGTTGAGCTGTGCAGGCCACGCCTCACACAGAACCAACAGAGTGGAACCCATCCCAGTGGAAACCAAGGTATGTGTTGGCCTACGAATACTAGCAACACGTACCTTTCAGAGACCAAATGGTGATATGATGGGGATATCACAGGCATCAGCATCCAGGGTACTGCACCAGTTCCTGGATGCCATGTCAGCACGTCTGTGATAGTGTATATTTCCCCAATTCCCGTGAGGTATTGGCCAGCAATATGCATCTCTTCCAGCAAATAGCAGAATACCCTGAGGTAGTGGGTGCAATAGACTGCACGCATATACGCATCAAAGCACCAGCCGGTGAGAGGGGTAGGGCCTACATTAACTGCAAGGGCTTCCCCTCCAACTGTCAGGTCGTGTGCGATGCCCAGGGCATAATGAATGTGTGCTGGCTGCCCTGGAAGCTACCATGATTCCCATATCTGGCATCTGACGCAGCTGTACCAGACATTTGCCAATGGGGACATCCCACATGGTCACTTAGTGGGGGATGCTGGCTATGCACTGGAGCCGTGGCTGATGACACCCATCAGAAACGCACACACACACCTGAACAGGAACGCCATAATGAGGCACACGCACAAACACGAAATGTAATTGAGCGTGTGTTTGGATTGCTCAAGTCACAGTTCCGGTGCCTGGACACATCTGGTGGAGCCTTGCAATACTCACCAACTACATGTACCCAAATTGTCATGATATGTGCTATGCTACATAATATGATTCTGTGAACAGCTGCAGCAGGACCAGCACAGGCCTGGGACAAACAGCCCCCCCACCAGTGCCAAGGCCATCACAGGCAGAGCGTGACTCGGAGGAGGAACAACCCTGAGCCTGCCCCAGTAGGCAGAAGGAGGCGTGCCCAGTATGCCTTGGCAAAGAGGCAACGCATAGCACATACACTGGCTCAGTAGGAACTCCGGAAATGATACCTCTCTCTGACTCGCACATATAGTAAAAGGGATGCCTAACTTGACACTACCCGTTTCCAAACATGTATAGGGAGTGCAGTATGTGCATCTGACATAGGCAGCCCTGCAGCACCACCTGAGGCATGACTGCCATGTGTTAAGCAATGTAAGGTAGTGCTAAACAGCATTTACCACCATGTAGTATATGCAAACGTGATGACCTTGAGTATCATCCTACCCTCACCAAACATGCGGCCACACTATGAAGACAAGATGATAAATTACAACAATTGGCTTAGGTATTGGTGTCAGTGAAAGGGGATACAATGCCTGTCAGCCTGGGATGACATGCTCGACAAGACATGATGCTTCACTAGGGATGGATTTCACCTATCACCTGTGGCCTTTTGGATATTGCCAAATGCTCTTGTCACCCCCAGTGTGCCTTTTTTCGATAAGGCTCAAAACACAAACCCACCTCCATAGGTATCACAAGGGATAAGAAACTATAAATAATGCTACTCAATGCCAGAAGTCTACACTGCAAGATGCACGCACTCCAAACTCTCCTCAGCATGGAGAATGTTGATATCTGTGCAGTAACAGAAACCTGCTCAAGGCTTCCAAGAGCACCCTAGCATTAACAGGTTACACCTCATACCATGCTTTACAGCTGCAAAACATGGAACAAACTACAAAAGGAGAGTGAGTATTAATATTTGTCAAAGATACCCACACCCCCAGGTTGGTGGCACAGCATGAAGCATCGGAGACTATCCATGTGCAACTAACAGTGGCTAAAACCACCTTCCAGTTCACAGCCTGCTACAGACCACCCTCCTAAACCCAGGAACCACACTTGGCCGACTGGAGAACACACGAAAATATGAAGGTCTCCCCAAACACCATTATATTGGGCGACTTCAACTACCCAAACAGACTAGGAGTATTACCCTAGCCCCAACACCCTAGCCCAAAGGTTCCCAGAATTTATAAACCAAAATGCTATGGAACAACTTGCTACCACTCCCACAACAGGGGAAAAATACTGGACCTGATCATCACCAACATGGGGACTCTATGCCCAAGACCAGAAGTGTATCCCTCACTGGTAAGATTAGACCAGAGAGTAATCTCACTGGATATTCACATCCCAATCCCAGCCCATGGCCAGAAAAACACAGTGAAAATTATTCACTAAAGCAAATGTCACAGTCCTCAAAAGTGAGGTGGAATCCTTCACAGCCCCTGTGCCTGTGGAAAATATGGCCCAGACCTCATAACCCTTTATAAAACGCATTCTATGAACACTGTCAGGAATGCATGGATCATGCAATCCCAAATAAAACCAAGACCCAATCCTCCAAAGCCAGGCATCCTGTCCGGTGGACCCCAGCCATAAATAAACCATACAATACAAGGAGGAAGCTACTATATGACAGATCAAAATCCCAAAAAGGGAAGGCATCTCTGATCAGTATTATTGAAAAACTATTTATTTTATTTTACATTTGTTGACCGGGATAGTCCAACTGGATGCATGTCCATTTTCAGCGGAGGCCCGGGGAGAAAAGCTCCAAGGGTAAGCAGATACAGCATTACATAATTCCAGCATTACATATTACAGACTATTTACAGAGATTACATAAGTAAGCAAGTTAAACAAGTTCCACAGGTTACAGTTAATCCTGAGCACAAGTCAGGATTAAATTAAATTACACAGTAAACTGGTTAACATATTTTTACACATTCTAGAGACAGTTAGCTAGGCTAGCTAGAGTTAACTATGGCCACACAAGATCGTCTAAGGCCATCTTTGAGATAAAAATTGTACAGGACACCAAGGATAATCACAAGGCATTATTTACTTACGGCAGGAACCTGTATGGGAATCCCCAGATATGCTCAGTAGTCCAAAATGACAAAATACACCAACCCACAGACATTGCCAACATCTGAGCTGACAGGATCAGTGCAAACTTCTCCCCCCCTCCCCACCAAAAGGGCAAATATCTATCCCAGCAGAGTGCCGGCCCCCTGACATCGCAGATGCTCAGGTAACAGCCAGCCTCTCCAAAGCAAAACACACAGCATCAATGGGAACAAACGGTGTCCTGGGCTGTGTCCAACATGAACCCCAAGAAGAATTGAACACAACATAAAACCACTGCTCAATCTCAACCTTACCACAGGATATGTACCCAAACAGCAGTGTACAGCAACAGTGGTCCTTCTCCACAAAGGTGGTGCCTCAATGGATACTGCAAACTATCGCCCCAGAAGCTTGACTATCTTGGTCTGCAAAGCTATGGAAAGATCATGGACCTCAGAAATAAACATATTGGGGACCTACAGACACTGGATCCTACCCAGTTTGGCTTTCAAGGGCAGATCCTGCCTCTTAAACCTGGTTGAGTCATTTGAAACAGTCACCAAGGCCACTGATGAGGAGAAGGTGGTCCACACAGCCTACCTGAACCTTGCAAAAGCCTTCCATACAGTACCCCACTTGGTCATCATAGATAAGATCACCACTTCAATATAAACGCCCATGTCACTAGATGGGTTGCAAACTGGCTCAAGGACAGAACCCACATGGTCAGAAATGCTGGAGCCATGTCAGACCCCAAACCAGCTACAAGCGGCATCCCACAAGGCTCAGTCCTGGGACCTCCCTTGTTTGGTACATCTTTCTCAGAGATACAGCCCAACACAGAAGGACTGTTGGTGAACAAGTTATAAGATGACCGCAAACTGGGTGCCATAATCGACCCTCCAGCTGACACAAGCATCTTACAAAAGGGCCTCATAGAAACGGACAACTGGTGCCAGAGCCATGTCCTCAAGCTAAACGCAAAACAGTGTATAGTCCTCCCCTTTGTCAAAACAGTGTATAGTCCTCCCCTTTGTCAAAAACCAAGTGCCCACAAATTACCACATAGGTGGTAACCCATTAAGTACGGAAGAAGTGATAAGGGACCTGGGGACCCAAGCTGACCGCAATCTCACATTCAATAACCACGTGGCCACAGTGTTTAGAAAAACATTTCATATAGCCCACCTAATCATGAAGGTATTCACATCTACATCAGGGGAGGTCATCGTGCCTCTTAACTCATCAGGCCCATAATTCAGTACAATTGAGTACAATGCCCCTTGTGGGATGTACCTCAGACACCTGCAGCAGCTGGAAAGACCACAAAAGTACCTCAACCAGGAGGATCAAAGGGCTCAAACACATGCCATTCGCTGCCCGGTTAAAGAAACTGCAGCTCCACTCAGTGGCATACCGCCTGCCCAGAGGCAATCTGTGTCTAATGTATAAAGCCATGTCCAACCTGGAATCAATGGACATGCTGCACCTCGGAAACTCAGAATCCCATCAAGCTATGCGCTACAGAGACCTGAACCTCAGGACTGAAATAAATACAACATGCTGGAGTGACAGATTCATAACCCAGAGACTCCCCCCACTCTTGAGTAAACCCCCACTCCAGGTTAGCCAGAGTCCCTCTGACTCTCTTCAAGAGGAATCTTGATGAGTGGATGGGAGATTGTAGGCTTACCCAGAGTATCACTTCTATGTCACTATTGGACAGAGGCACAGTATACCACCTTGAAAAATGTCATGGCAAACTCCACTTAAAATGTGTGTTGAAAGCCAAACACAAGATTATAAATGCCCTAGGGCAGATAGCCTAGTATGAACCTATGAACAGAATCACACACACCAACTAGTACAACTGTGGTCAATGTGGAGTAATGTTTGGCAATGTCCACCCAAGTTGGTGAATACACAGCAATGTCTGACATGCCTGGTTTAAGTAGGCCATAGCTGAACAAAATGCAACATGCTCATAGTTGCCCAACTGGCCCTTAACCAGTCTGGTCTGCTCAGTATGAACATTTAAAGCAGTGATGGGACTCAAACCCATGATACTGTGCACCATAGTGAAAGTATTGCAGTGTTCAGCCAGCAAGAGAGAATGTTGCCAAGTCTTTGCAAACTATCACATGGAAACCCTGCAGGCACAGCATAATCCCTGTTGAGTTATGACACAAAGGAGTCTGGCAGTAAGAACACAACAATACTTCCAACACACACAGTATAAACGTCAATATTGGTCATGTTCACACACAACCAGAAATGTAGTGGACTCCAGATCACAACATATGGAAAGGTCACACTGGGCATGCTCACACACTTGGATAAATGAGACATATGTCAGGCAAACAAACCATGGAAAGGCTGAACTGGGCATGCTCACACACTTAGGCCATGTCTGAGTATAGCAGTCAGTCACACATATCTGGCAGTTGTATGTGTTAAGCCAGGAACCTCCCACGATCCAGCAATCTGCCCTGTGCACACAGTTAAATGACAACAGACACATATTAAATATACTGGAACCCTGTCATGATCAAACATGTTACGCAGATACACAAGTTGATCATAGAAACTGGGAAAGCTACGGCAATAAAGAACTGCAAACAGTAGCAGCAACAAATATTGTGCATCCCGAACATAAACACAGGTGCAGAGGTCGATACTATGCTGTCTGCCCTAGGGAATTCATAAGCCTAGGCAGAGTGTATTTGGCGTCCACCTCCCCAGTAAAGTAGCCTACTGTGCCTCTGTAAAGTAGGTCACAGAAGGCACCCTTTAAGGCTAGTTTGCTGTGCCTCTGTCAAGCAGGGATACAGTGGAGATCCCAGGGGTGAAATTGCAATTTCCCATCCATGCGGCTGTATTTCACTGGAAGAGGGTTGGCAAGGGGCTATGTCCAACTTTAATTGGGATTCAATTCCAGAGTGAGGGGAGCCTCTGGGTAATAAATCTGTCCCTGCAGCATGTCCTATTTATTTTTGTGCTGAGGTTTAAGTCCCTGGAGTGTGTAGCTCTAAGGGTCTTGGATGTTATGAAGTGGAGCATGTCCATTACTTCTGGGTTTGAAATGGCTGTGTACGTCAGACATAGATCACCTCTGAGTAGGCGTTAAGCAACTGAGTAGAGCTGGCGATCCTTTAGTTGAGCTGCATAGGACATCTGTGTGTAGCCCATGATCCTCTTGGGGAGGTACTGTTGTGTTCACTGTAGCTGCCGCAGGTGTTGGGTAAGGTACACCCCAAAAGGGGCATTGTAGTGATGAGTGACTAGTAGAGGGCCACAATGGCCTCCCATGATCTACATGCAAACACCCATGCGATAAGGAGGGCTATATAAAGGTCTTTGCAATGACACTCTCAATGTGATTAGCAAAGGAGAGGTTATATGTATGCAATTCTCTGTGAAAGGAATGGCCTTTTTGAAGACTGGGATAACACACTAAAAGATGTACATTCCTCTTTGGAAAGACTGATGTCAGCACCCTATAAATACACCAGGAGAAAATCATCCAGTAATGCGAATAGCGCGCTGTGCTAATGCGTCTCTCTCAAGTATCATAACATAGTTAGGTAGGAGTTTGAATCCTACAAATGCCATGTGTGCGTCTGTCACACAGTTTTGTCAATGTGTTGTGTGTTTTGCTTTATTGTATGACATATTATAACAGTAATTTCAATGCACACATCAGGTATGTGTGTGCCACATACAGATATGTGCTTGTCACCTTTAATAGTTCCTATGTGTGAAGGCTGCCCCATATGAATACAGTTGTTACCGTTGCCAGCATGTGCCGCAGCTTACCAGACCTTAGGCCATACATGTATGTTGGTGACAATGCAGGCTACTGCAGTGATCTGTGTCCTAGGCCAACTATGGGACACACCCATGAAAGCTTTGAAAGATTAATGTGGGTGAGGGTTCATGTCTGGAGTACATGTCAGACATGTTAAAACACAGCAAAGTCTGTGCGTGATGGGCATCCAGTGTAGGTGTACGGCAACTGTTACCGATATGCATACAGACACCTTCTTGCTTAGGTGATACACCGAGGGACAGCAGAATACCTTTGGAAATGTGAATATCACAGGAAAGACAAGATAACACTTGTCCACATGTACACACCATTACCCGTTCTACATGATGGGTGCTACCACCTACATGGTACTGTTGGAATACTATGTTAACTACATGCAGATGCCAATGCCACAGTTGTGTTAAAGCAATACAGCATGGTGTGGAAAGCAAGTATCTGTCCATATGATACCCTTGTGGTGGTTAGGTGCGTCATGTGTAGAATGCATTGTAGGCTACTGTATGTATTTGCAGTCGTGGATGGACGTATCCGTAGTGTGTTGGCATGTACGTGAGACTGCTATATGCCAAGAGTATTGTTACCAGGGATGTGCGTGGCTCAATAAGAATATAGTGTAGTACTGCAGGAATATCACTGACACCAGGTTCCTACATCTATGTATCAGTTGAGCAGACACCATGTCATGACCACTGAATGTCAGGCTATGTAAGCTGTGTATACTACCAGAATGCAGACCATTGACATTTGGAAACCGATCACCCACAGCAAACTGTCAAACCATGCCATGTTCCATGCTAACCATGCTCACAAATGTACACCTGCAACTCAGTGCTGCAAACATCACACATGTACTGTCCACACCCCAACACATGCAGGCACAGGTACACACAACAGCCATGCAGGCACATGTGCAGACAGTACACTTTGGGAATTAACACTGGTGTATACAAAACTACAATGACAAACATAGGTAATGCATCATGCATGCTCGAATATACCCACAACAATATCATTACACTGTACTGTTAACATAATATTACTACAGTGCTATGTTGTCACCCTATGCATCAGCACCATGCTACCCTGTTCCTGCATCAATGTTACAGTTGGCAGGAGGTGGCACAGTTTCATCATATGCACAGGGTGTGTACTTTGTTTGCCAGAGTCTGCCATTGACACATCCAATTGACGTGTGTGTGTGTGTGTGTGTGTGTGTGTGGGGGGGGTGTTAGTGAGGGACAACAGTACAACATGGGGCAATGTTGCTGCAATGTGTGTGTATGTGTTAGCCCTAGGTGTTAGCATTATGTGTGTGCGTATGCATGCACACAGTTCCACCACGTAGCTGCCATATACGGGTGTTTGTGGACAGCCACAGACTGTACCTGCCAGGTCATACAGATCACTGTCTCTGGCCACGGATACAGTACCTGTGCCTGGCAGGGGTGCTACGGACAGTATCAGGTACTAAGCCAGACTGGGTACTGTCATCAGAAGCAGTGGGGTTGTAGATTGTTGACTGGACATGTCCCTGCTGGGACTGTCCAGAGCCACGTGCATGTGGTCTTCTCGGACAGTCTAATGACAGCACAGACCCAGCATTGCTGGGGCTGGTACTGGCACTATGGGAGCGGCTGCGGGTTTGTTGTCGTCCGCGACGACTGCCAGCTGATAATGTTGCTGGCATACGTCCACGTCGACGCCTCAACCGTCCTGCACTGTCCTGGCTCCTGGACATGTAGTTGGAAGAGATCTAATGTGTCCCCCCGTCTATCAATGACCTCGCTGATGTTACGGACGGCAGACGCAACGTCACGCATAGTGTCATTCATAGCGGTGCAATGTGCTCTAAGCTCCCTCAGACCCAGTCTGGTGTACCGTTCCATACGTGCCTGTGCCTGCATTACAGCCCAGAACATAGCTGAGGTTGAAAGACCTCTGTGGGCACGTCTGACAGGGGCAGTATGATCACGATGCTCCCATGAGAACCCCTGGACATCTGCCTGTGTGGTACCATGTCAGGAATCTGGCCATGGCTGCTGTGAGGGGATACATGTGCCAATGATACCACACTACCCTGGTCAATGCCTACTGTATGCTGTCCCTCAGCTAAGGACATTGGTGACTATGGATGTATAGGCAGGATGACTGTGCGCATTGATGGGGTTGACCGCTGTGTAGTGTCAATTGGCTGACCAACGACAGACCCTGTTCACACCTCCCTGTGCCATTACACATATCATCATAATCACTATCCCCAGCAGTGGCCTCAGGTTCCCTGCTCCACCACAGCAGCATCAGAACCTGTGAGGAAGATAGGAAACACAGTTTACAAAGTGTGTACACGATATTACCACACAGGTGCACATGCACACAGGGCACAGCATACTCCTCAGTACAGCAGATACAAACACAGACACACCTGCCAGACACACCTGCAATCCAACACATATACAATACTGTTTTAGGGTGGGTGACAGTATCACAAGGAAAAACATCACTGCACACGTGTCAGCATGCAGATTATGTGTTGCACAGGACCATGCAGTGCAAGTGTGGACAGCCCTTGTTAATAACAGTATACGTGTACTTGATGCTTGTGTGTAGTTGTTCAGTGATTGTCTCCACCCTGGGACACAATGTGTACAAGGACATAACAATGTTGTGCAAGTGTTACAAGCTGTGGGTGCATATATTTGCGCACACACACAACACATGACGATGCTACGCAATGACTGCTGTGTGTACTTTTGTGGTCAGAGGAACTGGATGTGGTGTAGTAACGTGAGCCATGATCAACATGCTTCTTGTGGTCAGTCAACAATAATAATGTGTGCCAGACAGGCAGCTAGCATGCTGTACCTGACGTGCAGTAACATGACTACATCCACAATTTCACAGCCACTTGTTACATGGGTTTGTACAGTGGCCAATAGTGAGCATTGCCTAACATGAACGTATTATTTGTTCAAGACTGCTACACAAAGACACGATAGGCCTCTACCCCTCAGGTATATTATGTGTGCTGCGTAGATGAGAAGTGGGATACTGAAGGGTGGCCATACAGCAGGTGTCAATTAGACATGTGTAGCAGGCTAAGGTGTAGTGTGTATGCCAAACATGTGTGTGTTGTGTACATGTGTATCAGGTATGCCTATACAATGTCCAGTACTGTGTTGCCACACGTGCATCATGCCCTGTGTATTGCGGGGCAGCTATTGAGAATAATGGGATATGCATAGTCTCACAGCAAACATGCACAGCATGCATTATGCGTAGGTGCGTTACATGTGCACAGACTACACCTCCATATGACATGTCATTAGCAATAGTACTGTTATTACACACTCACCAGCATGGATTGGCTGCCTTGCTGTCACTCCAGAGGGACCTGCAAAAATATGACAATGATTGCCAGTGGCCACAACTGTGCCACTAATACTGTGAGTATAGTACAGTAGTACAACAGGTGGCTTTCATAACAGCTACACAAACAGTATACATCTCACACACGCATAAGCTACCAGTACAAAGATCAGTCAACTACAGATATGGCATATTACCTGCACGCTCCATTTGAACATGCTGGGCGGCTCCGGCCTCCATGATGACACATTTGTGGATATTGCTGTTGTTGGCCTGGAGCCACAACACTTAGTAGGTGCTCCTCCACACTGGTGAGGGGGGGGTGGATAGGTACCCCACCGCCTGTGGCAAGCTGTTGTCTGTGGATATCAGACGCACGCTGCCGGACATGTCTAATAAATCACTGCAGTGATGGCGTACCTGCTCATATGTCCAGTTATGCATGCCTATGTCATTTACCCGACGGACAAGATCTTGCCACAGTGCAGCCCTCTCATGCTGGTTCTGGCTGGTCCTGGAAAACAGCACACAGTAATTCTGCACCAGGCTCTGGTGGATCTCCTGATCCTCTGCTGCTGTATATGGTGGGTTTTGCTAATGCACCATCACCCTGGAAGGAAAAGGAAAATGTGAGCAAGTCATGTGGCACACAATATTCTAATGTACTGATATCACTTAACTGCCATATATAGCATCTATCAAGGGATACACATGTTCGATACCACATATCAGTGCTCAGCCCACAACTGACAGTGCCCGTCACACTCCATACAACAAACTAGTATACACAAGCACTCGGCACACTGTGTGGGATACAATGCACAACCTCACACTGGGGGTATGTATCAAGCTAACGGATGAAGAGTCATCCCGTGCAATGAATGCAATGCACATTTACAGTTTCAACGGTAATCCACCCTAGTCTTTGATGCCACACCCCTACCTGACATATGTGCACAGTTGTTACTATAGCCAGCATACTGCCAGGTACACACACATACCCTGTAACACGTGATTGCGGCCATGGTACAGGCATTACACACACATTACACATACATACAACACACAAATAACACAAATGTATGACAACACAGATGAGCATTAACTGCATCAGGAAACACACCAGACAGTGTTACCAGGGAATGTGAACAGACACCATACTGTAGTG